>NW_013573054.1:2633-3427 GCF_000499745.2 Eimeria mitis | reverse complement strand
GCTGCTGCTGCTGCAGCAGCAGCAGCAGCAGCACCAGCTGCAGCAGCAGCAGCAACAAACGACACAAACCAATACGACGATGCAACGTAACACCACCATTCTGCTGCCGATGCTGCTTCTGTTGCTGCTGCTGCTGCTTATGCTGCTGCTGCTGCTGCTTCGGTTGCTGCTGCAGCTGCTGCTGCTGCTGGTTTTGTTGCTGCTGCGCCCGGCATTGTATTTCCAGCCGCTGCGGCAGCAGCAGCAGCTGCTGCTGCCGCTGCTGCTGCCGCTGCTGCTGCTGCTGCTGCTGCTGCTGCTGCTGCTGCTGCTCTTCCCAGGTGTATGCAGGTGTTTGGCGTTTATTAGCTGCCTGTACACCCCATTTCATTTTGTATATATTTTATACTACAAGAAGAAAAAAGAAAACCTAATAAATTAATTTTGTTTTTGTGTGTATAAATTATTTTTATATTTTAAAAGAACTATAAATTTAAATAAATAAAAATAAAAAAAAACCTAAACCCTAAACCCTAAACCCTAAACCCTAAACCACCAGGCTGGTGGTGTGCTGTCGGCCTTCTTCTCCGCAGCAGTATATAATTGAAATAAAAATAAAAAAAAGAGGAAAAGTATTTAAATAATTTATGCAAACAATTTAAATTATGATTTAATTTTTTATTTTTTTATTTTTTTTTTTTTTATGCGGCATGCTGGGGTGTATTGGCAGCTCAACCGCACCGCCGCGACCGCCACTGGTCAGCTCTCTCTGTACACCGGGGCCTCGTGCAGGCAAAAAGGAGTTTATTTTATTC
>NW_013573054.1:2148-2533 GCF_000499745.2 Eimeria mitis | reverse complement strand
GCGACCGCCACTGGTCAGCTCTCTCTGTACACCGGGGCCTCGTGCAGGCAAAAAGGAGTTTATTTTATTCGTTTTTTTTTATTTTTTTTTGTTTTTATATTTAATTTATCTTAAAAATTAATTTAATTTAATAAAATAAATCATTTATGAGCTTTTTCTCTCCCTATACACCCCAGGGATGCACCGCCCCGAAGGCCAACCACTGCACCACCGCCGCCGCCATAGAAACTGCAGTTTTCTGTTTATTTAATAAAATAAAATAAAAAAAAATATAAAAAAAATATTAAAATAGTTAAATTAATTATTTTAAATTAATTTAAAATAATTTAAATATTTTTGTGTTATTTTTATTTATCAAGAAGATGAAATATACTTCTTATATAAC
>NW_013573054.1:1549-2048 GCF_000499745.2 Eimeria mitis | reverse complement strand
AACCACTGCACCACCGCCGCCGCCATAGAAACTGCAGTTTTCTGTTTATTTAATAAAATAAAATAAAAAATATTAAAATATTTAAATTAATTATTTTAAATTAATTTAATTTAATTTAAATATTTTTGTTTTCTTTTTATTTATCAAGAAGATGAAATATACTTCTTATACAAATCTATTTTTCAGTGCTCGTATAAACCCTAAACCCTAAACCCTAAACCCTAAACCCTAAACCCTAAATATTGTTTTTACTTTTTTTTAATTCAAAAAAGACAGAAATCATTTCTGTCTCTGCTCCAGGGTTTAGGGTTTAGGGTTTAGGGTTTGTGTATCGTTCTAGGGTTTAGGGTTTATACAATAAAAGAGAGATATATTTAGGGTTTAGGGTTTAGGGTTTAGGGTTTAGGGTTTTCTCTCTATCTATCAACTCCTTTTTTTTTCTTTTTTTCTTTTTTTTTCTTTTTTCTTTTGTATATAAACTTTATAAAATTTATAAAAA
>NW_013573054.1:878-1410 GCF_000499745.2 Eimeria mitis | reverse complement strand
TATATATATATATATATATATATATATATATATATATATATATATATATATATATACTATATATACTATATATAGTATACTTTCACTGTTTATGAGGGTTTATAAGAGTTTATAAGGGTTTAGGGTTTACGAGGGTTTACAAGGGTTTATAAAAGCGTATAAGGGTTTACAAGGGTTTACTCGTGTTTAGGGTTTACAAGGGTTTATAAGGGTTTAAGAGAGTGTATAAACGCGTATAAAAGCGTATAAGGGTTTACAAGGGTTTAGGGTTTAGGGTTTATAAGGGTTTATAAAGGCGTATAAGGGTTTACAAGGGTTTACTCGGGTATATAAAAGCGTATAAGGGTTTATTAGGGTTTAGGGTTTAGGGTTTACTCGGTTTTCCAAGGGTTTAGGGTTTGTGTTTGTGTTTTAAAAGCAAAAGTTTTAATAAGAAAAGAAAGAAGAGAAGAAAAAGAAAAAATTTTTTGTTTTGCGGTGTCTCGACACCTCGCTTTAATTAAAAAAGAAAAACAAACATCTTCGTCGATTG
>NW_013573053.1:1012-4314 GCF_000499745.2 Eimeria mitis | reverse complement strand
GAAGCGTTCCACTACCAAACAAGTTCGACGCAGCATATATATCCTGCGTTGCATAAGCAGCCAAAGCCCCGTTTCGCTGCACCGGCGTCAGGCTACCAAACACAACAGAGCCAGCTTACCAAAACTCAAATATCAACGGACTCTGTGGAGATTTACCAAGCAAGGATCCAGCTGAACACAAGCCTTGCCTACACTTGCATATATGCCAAATGAGGTCGCATAACGGCGGTACGCAATAAAACACCCCACATACATATGGTGTGTCTGAAAAACACCTACCGCGAATACATCGACGCTTTTACCTCAGTCGATGACGCCGAACATGAATAAAGAGAAAGGATACACCGCGTGGTGTCAGCAACGATAGGACGTACTACAAACAAGTCCTGACACATCTGCACGCAATCATACTTCACTCGGAACTGAGTTGCGTAAGCACCAACAAGATCGAATAGCCCAAAACCCACTTGTTCGGCGCCATGCCACAGCAAACACACCACAGCACAAAGCCGACGTCAAACCTCCGAGTTGTATCAAACGCTGCTAAGAAATCGGAATTTCGCTAAGGACGGCAGGAGCCGCGTTTCGGTGAGTTCAGAGCATTGTAACAGGCCACCATGCAATTCGCTTGTTCATCGTCATACTGACATAGCTGCCCTATAACGAAAAGGACGCCAACCACGTGGAGAATCGTGCTGACAAATATTTTTGTTCGAAACGAGCAGCCGGGGCAATGGTTATGATGATTCACATTGGATATAGCTACACGTTAGCTCTTCTATTGCCTTTTGCGATCGCCCAATGTGCGCCCAACGCCCGACGCAGCAGGACGTAACATCCAACCTAGAGCAGACGCACATCAAACCAGTCTAGAGCTTCCTAGAATTGTACGGAGACCATTGCATGTCATACTCTGCACGACGATGTTTCGCACGGCTTCCGTTTTGCCGCCAAAAAATGACCACGCAATGGTCATCATCATGCGGGAACTAAGAGCAATGGCAAGCAACGCTTCCTCCCGTTTAGCACCGTAATGAGTTCCAGAAAACAAACAAGCAACTGAGCCAACCTCCATACCAAGCGACACTATCCAGATGCACGAGCCATCGCTCTAGCCGGCCGCGGGCTTGCGTGAAGAGGAAACGCGTTGCCCGCCGTCCAATGGCTGCTCTGGCCTTCTTTCTGCTAAACGTTGCATTGCGAAGTAATCTTGAAGTGTACCTCAATATCCTGCGTTACAGCAGGGACAACCCAATTTTGTGTTCCGCAGGCTGCAGTTCGCCAAATATAGCAAAGCCAGCTGAGGACAACTAAAATTTCAACGGACGTTCTGACGGTTGAAAAGGGAAGGATCTAACTGAAAGCAAGCCTTCCGTACATATGCACATACGCCAAATGACGTCGCGTTACGGCAGTACGCAACAAAACACGTCGCATGCTTATGGTGTGTCTGAAAAAGAAAAACCGCAAATACATCGACGCTTTGGCGCCACGCTACTGCAAACACACCGCAGCACAAAGCGGACGTCAAACGCAGAGCTGTATCCAGTGTTACTAGAAAATCGGACTTTCGCTTAGGATGGAAGGAGCCACGTCTCGGTAGGTTGAGAATTTCGTAAAATACCACCTACCTCAGTGGGCCTGCGTCACACTAGAAGAACGAGCCCATATCTGGAAAGGCGCCAGCGGAGTAGATAGTCGTGGAAATAAATGCTTCCGCATTGTCGTGGGACGTTGCTTCTTTCCCGTCCAAGAAATGCCGTTTCGAGCCCTACCATTCCCGACCTCGTGCGTCGACCTGATGGACGAGCGAATGTTCAAACTGCTAGCCCTTACACTGAATAAAATAACCCATGGACCAGAGAGCCTACCCGCAACGGCATCTTACGTGCAACGTCTGCGCCTGAAGAGCATTTACGGAAAATCCACTGACGCCCCTAGCCTCCTCCGATGACGCCGAACACTGATTAAGCAAAAGCCATACAGCGCGTAGTGCCAACCAGGACTGGACGTCGTGCAAACAAGTTCTGACACACCTGCAGGCACTCATCCCCCGTTCGGCCTCTGCAGAGCCAGGATCAAGACCTAATGGTCCAAGCTGCACTTGCGCGGCCCCGCACTACTGCAAACGCACCGCAGTGCTAGGCCGATAACGCCCGTCAGAGCTGTATCACGCGTTATTGCGAGGACTGCGGTTCGCTTAGGACGGCAGAAGAAAAACCGCGGTGAGTTGCGTGCGTTCTAAGTAGGTCGCCAACGTCACAGGCCCATCGTCACACTGGCACCATCTACCTATAGAGAAAAATTCGCCAGCCAGGTAGAACGTTGCGCAAGAAAATATATCTGCAATGCCGACGCTTTGGCGTTCCTGCATCATGCCAATATCACAGCGCACGGTAAGCCAGAACAAGCGTCAACCGCGTCCAGCGGAAATTGTCAAACTGCGACATCTGCAAAAGGAACACGGCGTTTTTCAGAACACCGTTTCCTGGCGTTGGCGTTTGCACGGTCTGCCTTCCGCCATCACACAATTCTAAGACGGATCTGCATTCCCTGTCAGCCAGGGTAGCAACAAACACCAACTGCCACTAACTACCCACACAGCAATTATCTGGCTAAATACTTCAAACGCAATTACGCGAAAACCCGACAAAAAATGACCCGTTTTGGCTTGCCAAAAGCCAGTCTTTTATATCACCCTACCGCTGTCAACAAAGCAGAATGCACCGCCTAACGTACTTCCTGGAGAAGCAGACGAACCCTCAGAGTGGTAATAAAACGGAATGCGCTTGAATGTGCCTCTATTCAGATATTTTTGCACCTCCATCTCTGCGTGAATGGAGATCCATAACCCATGGCTCGCAAGACCTCATATCAACTGCCCAGCCTCCGTTGAGAAAGCTGAGCGTTTGCGCACTCCACTGAAGCTATTTCATAGTGGCACGGTCTACGAGCGGACAAAAGCAGTCGGCAACACGACTATAGTGATGATTCAGATGATGATTGATGATGCCCAACTTACGTTTCACCCCCAAACAGTGACGACGCAGATATCATTGTCGTGCCTGAACAGCAGCGGCTTCGCAGTTTCTGCGCTGAGCGCGCCATCATTCTACCCCGCCGCGGGCTCGCCTGAAGGGCAAAAGCGTTGCAAGCCGTCATATGGCTCCGTGCCGCACCTCTTGCTGCTTAACCTTGCACTCCGCAGAAATCTTTACGCAGACCTTAATATCCTGTGCTGCAGCGGCAATGCCTCCGCACCTTCTGCGCCGGCACCAATGCACAAACAAAACAAACAGACA
>NW_013573053.1:0-897 GCF_000499745.2 Eimeria mitis | reverse complement strand
CCTCTTGCTGCTTAACCTTGCACTCCGCAGAAATCTTTACGCAGACCTTAATATCCTGTGCTGCAGCGGCGAACAACGGAAACATGTGCTGCTCCGGCACCAGTCTCCCAAACATCCCGTTACGGTTTGCCGCCAAACGATGACGACGCGGGGATCATTAACCCACCAAAAGTTAGAGCAACGGCACGCAACGCTACTTTATTCGCCGCATCGGCGCCAATGCCCAAACAAAACAAATCGATAAGTCAAACTCTCCAACGATCGGCGCTACCCACACGGGACCGAGATGATCCTACCCAGCAAGGGGCTTGAATGCAGGGGAAAGTGTCCGACGTCATCTGGCTCCGCGGTACACCTCTTGCTGCATATCCTAGCATTCTGCAAAAAACTTGACGCAGATCTAAATATCCCGATCTGCAGCACTGAACAACGTCCCGCGTGCTGCTTCGGCATCAGTCTCTCAAACATCAATTTACGTTTTTCCGCCAAAGAATGAAGACGCAGATATCATTTACCCACCGGAACTAACCAAAACGACAGGCAGTGGCTCCGCACTCCCCGCGCCGACACCAAAGCACAAACAAGACAAACAGGTCACTCAAACAACGCGGCACGCCACGCTATCCACACCACCCAGCCAAAGGTCTACCCCGCGGCGGGCTCGCCTGCAGGAGAAAAGCGTTGCCCGCCGTCATCTGGCCCTGTGCTGCGCTAGTACTAGCCGCCGCACTGGGCAGCAATCATGACACAGACCTAAATATCCTGTGCTGCAGCAGCGAAAAACTCAAACGTCTGCTAATCCGGCATCAACATCCCCAAAATATTGCGTTACGTTTTGCCGCCAAACAATGACGACGCGGAGAAAATTAACCCACTGTATGTATGAACAACGGCCCA
>NW_013573052.1:2288-4316 GCF_000499745.2 Eimeria mitis | reverse complement strand
GAAGCCATGAGCTGCGCAACCTGCAATTGCAGTGTGCACTTGCTGCGGCTCGGAATACGCCAAGCTTCCTGCTCTTCCAACGAAAAGACGTAGAAATGGTTAAGGTTAAATTTTTTTATTGTTTTGTGTTGTTTAAACGCCCGTAATGAGTGAAGGTGAGTCTAGATCGGAGCAGAGCATTGAACCAACAACTGCTAGCGGAACACGGGAGCGACGTGGGTAGTGAGGTCAAGAAAAGGCTCCGCAAGCACGAAAAATGATCGGGATGAACGGCAAAACCTAATAAATAAGACGGAAGACGAACGATGTTCATGTAAAAACCATACAAATGAAATTTAAACGGTCGCAGGGATGCTGTCCCTCAGCTGCTGGCCCTTGCGCGCCGTAGACACTAGAAGTAGTGCTGGCGCACTGCAATAGAGAAGTTCCATTAGATCAGCTAGTATTTTCGTTCCCCTTCTTAGACGATGATTCGCAATTCTCACTTAGGAGCAAGCTTTTGTTGAGCATTAGCTTGTCGTTAGGATCAAACTGTTCACTCCCACTGTTGTATGTAAGCTGGAGCCCTGCCTCCCTGTATGAAGCCGCAGCCGACTGAATGTGGCGCCAACAGGGAACCGATCCCCTGGGTCCCGAAGGCACGTTACTGACGTGGGCTCCAAGCCAGCCAGAACATTGTTCTCATATTTTAATAAATTTCATCTACGTGCGTGAAGTTGTTTTCGCGCGTCTCTTCATCATTTCGTTACGTTCCCGATTGATTGACTGGTGCATAGGAGCTCTAAATTCATACACTTAAGCCCTATGATTTAATAATTAATAATTAATAATAATAATAAATAATATTATACTTAATAAGTTTTGCCTATTAATTAAAAGAAAGTTTCAGTGCATCTTTCTAAAAAGGAGTATTAACCACTCCATATAAGCCATTTTGAACAGCAGGGCACGACGCTAATCGGCTGATACTGTGGGTATATCCTTACCTCCTGGGAAATAGTAGCATGTTCTGCCTGCAGTTCGCGCAGGAGCCTCCACTTGGCCTCGGTAGGCTGCATGTTAGCAAATACAAACGTTCTATAATTGTATTCAGATGTAAAGCATGCAGAAAAGGAAGAGTCGTTGAAGCTTCGTTGTGTGCACGCGTGAGGCTGGCTGGTATCACCAGCCGTACTGACACTTAAGCAAATAAAGTATCGGCAAACTCCGTGCCAGCAGCCGCATTCCTTTATTTCCATAACGACCACATAATTTATCACCTACTGATAATAAACGTTGTTTACATATATATATTCTACATTTTAAATAATACCCTAAATATGATTTAAGATTAAATGGGGATGAAAATATTTCAGTTTTAACTACTCTACCTGAATTTCCGTAGCGAGGTGTGCTGCAACCCCATTTCACGCTGCCTACTCATCGCAACACCCAGGCCATGAGCACAACGCCCAGGACGCCGGGGGCAAAGGGAAGGAGGTCCGCCGTGAGAAGCTCCCCTTCAGAAGCGCCAGTCTAAGGGGGAGTTCGGGGCCTTAGGGATCATGTGACCCTCGGAACCTGATCCCGCTTACGTCGTAGATGCACCAGTCCCTGCCAGCAGCTCTCCGTCTTGTGCCCCCAACGACAACACAAACGCAGATGAAAAACACAAATGTGCTGCGTAGAAGGGATCCAAGTTCCCTCACACGACGGGGCGATGGGATTCCAAAACACTCTAGGTACTGCAGGCCCTGTAAGCTGATGAGAATTGGGGGAGAGCCGCCAGTTCCCTCATGCAGTTGCTGAGATCTGGTCAAGTTAACTTTTGTACAAATATTTGCAGAAAGCTTTACGTATTACTATATTGTATCTCTGAAGGGCTACTGTGGGGTGCATCCCTGGGACCCCACAGCTGAGTATAGCGAGCTGGCAAGCAATATCTATCACACTGAACAAAACATATCAAACTAACCAAGGTTAAGGAAATAAGTTCTCTCAGTTTGTTCTCTCTCTGGTAATTGTCCTCTCTGAACCCCAGTAGAGCAG
>NW_013573052.1:1583-2265 GCF_000499745.2 Eimeria mitis | reverse complement strand
GACGGCGTAGCTTGGTGCAATAGCTTTTGCACCAAGGCACAAGCCAGCCTCTCCTATAACCATACCAATGGTCACTCCATAAAGAATGCTGAATGCTTTCACCAATGTTATATTCAAAGTGCATCAATAAGAACTCAAGGACACTTTCACTATTCGTACAACCGTCACTCATTTCACAACGAGCACGGCATTGCTACCGTGATTATAGGGAGTATTCACTACATCAGCCGCTTTTGCGAAACTCTTACTTTGAGGTTTTACATACACTGCAGCTCGTTCCTTAATTAAGGCCAAAGAGCAAGCGTTATGGAAACAGTATCTGGCGAACTGGTCCAACGCAGAAATTCCGAATCATTCCAGTGTTACCTACTTCTCAACTAAGCTCACATTTTAAGCCCATCTTTTGCCGATTGCAGTGCCCCGTCTACTATCAGTGAACCGTAGTTACAAAGGCAGGGCCCACGATTACACTGGCAAGTCGCATGACGTTACCGTAGCTTCAGATATAAGATCCGCCCTGTATCATTTCCTGTTCGTAGACTGCACCACAGCCCCGACGTCCATTGGCTGAATATCTGAGTCATTTCAAAGAGCGGTTTATTCCCCCTTCCACTAGGGCGGCGGAATCGGTGCTTCGCCTCCTTTTGATGCATAACTGCTCCACCATCTCGGCGAGTTCAAC
>NW_013573052.1:948-1561 GCF_000499745.2 Eimeria mitis | reverse complement strand
TTCCCTCGTAGCGGCCCTACCGAGCCTCTCTCCGGGTGGTAGCCATGCTTTGAAGAATATATACAAAAAGTCCGCAGCTTACCATTGGACTTCTGTTCACCAAGGAGGCATGCATCTCGATGTAACGCCATGGCAACAGTGTCCGTTGTTTCGGCTTTCTCACTCCTGCCACGGACTGTTCCGTTGCCGACCCGGCGATACGCTGAGATTGCAGTTCATCTCAGAATGATCCCATAGTCCGGCTGTGCTACGAAAAATTGGTATCCTTGCTCAAGATGTAACCACAATCGTCATATGTCTTGTTCTAATAGAGAAGATGCCAGCTGCAATTGTAAATAGTCGGAGCCCTTTTGAAGGCGAAGATACGACTCAAGAAGACCAAGGAACTTTTCCACTGCCTCTGCATTGAGTCATATGTGGAAGGCCGGCAAACGCAGAGGCAGCCTTCATGAATAGTTCAGGGCACGATGTTATTTTCAGCCGACGGGCGTACACACACTGCACTTGTCAACGTGGCAAGCATCCCAGTTGGGGGCTTCCGCACCGGAGTGCAGATCCTAGTCTCTCCTCATTATGCGAGGAGAGAACAAGTTGAACTTGTGCTAGAATAATC
>NW_013573052.1:0-688 GCF_000499745.2 Eimeria mitis | reverse complement strand
GTGGTCTCAATGTCAGTGAATCTACAGAACAAATACCAGAATAACATCAGGTTTCTGTTATTCTCGGGGAAAATCGGAATGCGGGTGACGCCTGGCCCTAGACCTCTAGCCACTAATATACTCATAATCCTACTAATATTACTGAATTCTACTTATAACTGGACCAAGAAAGCCTAAGACCTCGAATCTCTCAGGGTATTCACTCTCTACCTTGCTCTTAGGCTATCGCAACCTGTGGGCAATGTAGTGTCTAAGCACTACACCAGCCGCCCATGGGCTTGAGCACTAGGAAGAGGTGGCTGTCTGACACGACTTGCAAGGCAGTCTTCGCGACCGGCATTGGAAGACAAAATCGCATGCATGCAAATTCAAGCCACTTTTGCTGCATAGACTAGCACTATAGACAAGTGTTGAGCACGTGCGTGTCGCTCAGTAGCCAGCCTGCACGCATTCAAGAACACGCAGGCCATACTCACCCAGGTTATTCTAAATGGTATGTGCGTCAAATGTGGACTTGTTTATGCTCGCTTGTGCGGTCCCCTCCCACAAGTTGTAGTATAGCATGGTCTGTTTGACACTGGCGCGCATACCTCCACATGCTCGTAGACTGGCTCCGGCGGAGCAAATAAATGTTTAACAAGTGTATACAGGTCTAGCGCATGTAACAACGGGCGCTTGGCACTACCAA
>NW_013573051.1:3752-4498 GCF_000499745.2 Eimeria mitis | reverse complement strand
TTTATTTATTTATTTATTTATTTATTTATTTATTTATTTATTTAAAGGAGGAAATGAATATAAAGTGAACTGCTTTTATATACTGAGTGTGCGTGCTGTCGATACACCGCAGCAGGCTGCAGCAACAACAGACACAACCAGCAGCGCATCCAGCAACATAAAGCAGAAGAAAAAAAGAAAAAAAAGATAAATAATTATAATTTAAGTGAAATAAGAGTTTAAATATGAAAATAAAAGGGAAATATCATAGAGACGAAAAAAAACGAAACCTGCTGCTGCTCGATGAGAACGTCGTGGCTAGCTGACGGTAGAATCCTGCTGAATGTTTGTAATCTCAAGAAATAAATAAAAATAAATAAAATAAATAAAGTATTTTACATTTATTTTAATTTATTTTCTGCTTTTTTCGCGAAAAAAAAGCAAACAGTTTCAGGTGTATAGGCACCTCATCAGCACCACCACCGCACGCAGCCGTCGCCGACTCGCCAGCACACCCCCAGCTCCGATCCTCCCCCTAAAGCACTTTATTTTCAGTATTTTTTAAAAAATAAATTAAAATAAATATTAATTTTTATTTCTTTTTCATTTTTTTCCTCATTTAATAAAATATTTTATCGAGATCATCGACTCCCGCTGACGCGAGTGGTCTGCCTGGTCCGGTCGCTGTTTCAGGTGTATCCTTCATTACACTCTGCCACAAAAAAATAATTATTTTCTTCTTTTTTTTAATTTATTATACTTTTTTC
>NW_013573051.1:3289-3690 GCF_000499745.2 Eimeria mitis | reverse complement strand
CCCCCCCCCCATACAGCTGAAATCCATAATATACTTTTTTTATATATTTGGCCTTTATAGAGGATCCTTTGTGTTGCCTCAGTAAATAAAAAACAAAAATATTTATTTTAATTAAATAAAATATTTAATACAAAAGAAGGAGTGTTTATATAAGTAGATAAAGCACCAACAGATGTATGTAGGTAGCTGCTGCTGTCTGTGTTATATTTACTCCTTAAGAGAATAAAAAAAAAGACAGAATATATAAACCCTAAACCCTAAACCCTAACTCATAAACCCTAAACCCTAAAAGACATATAAACCCTAAACCGTAAACCCTAAACCCTAAACCCCAGGCAAAGACGGAGGGTTTCACTGCATCTTCTGTTGTTTTTGTTTTCCTTTAGGGTCTTCTTGCTCAG
>NW_013573051.1:3001-3262 GCF_000499745.2 Eimeria mitis | reverse complement strand
ATATATATATATATATATATATATATATATATATATATATATATATATATATATATATATATATTAAAAGCAAATTAAAAACACCACGCATCAAAAGCATATTTGTTTTGTTTTATGTTGTTTTATTTTGTTTGTTTTGTCTTTCACGTTTTTTTGTGTTTTATCTCTTTCTTTCTCTTTCTTGTGTTGTTTATATATTTCTATCTCTGCTTTCTCTTGCTCTGTCTCTTCTCTGTTGTTTTCTTCCGTCGCTATTAACAG
>NW_013573051.1:2256-2930 GCF_000499745.2 Eimeria mitis | reverse complement strand
ATATATATATATATATATATATATATATATGGCTTGTTTCCTTTTGTCTCCTCTTTGTTGTTTCTGGGTCTGTCTCTGTGTGTTATAAAGAAACGCATTTCAGTAGACAGGCAGAAAAAAGAGACAAAACCAAACAACAAATAAATAAATAAATAAATAAATAAACACATAAATAAATAAATAAATAAATGAATAAGTAAGTATATAAATAAATAAATAAATGAATAAGTAAGTATATAAATAAATAAATAAAAGGAAAGACGCTTACATCTCAGCACTGCTCTTCTTTTCTTTTCTAATAAAGGCAGACGTAAACAAACAAACAAACAAACAAACAAACAAACAAATACATAAATAACTATGTACAGAAAATACAGAAATAAAAACAAAAACAAAACAAACAAAAAAACAAAAAAAACCAGGTAGGTACACCCGATATGCTTATATACGAAGCTTTATTTTTGCTTAAAAAAATAAATTAAAATAAAAGCTCTGAGTTTAATTCATTTATATAAACCAAAACTTCGTTTGGGGTGTATGTACACCTCAAGGCAGCAACTAGGGGGCTGGGGGGGGGGAGATCTGTGTTTATTGTGTTATTCTTTTGATTTATTTTTGTTAACATAATTTATTTTTATTAATTAAAATAAATTAAAAAATTTATTTGAATTTGA
>NW_013573051.1:1207-2156 GCF_000499745.2 Eimeria mitis | reverse complement strand
CAGCAACTAGGGGGCTGGGGGGGGGGAGATCTGTGTTTATTGTGTTATTCTTTTGATTTATTTTTGTTAAAATAATTTATTTTTATTAATTAAAATAAATTAAAAAATTTATTTGAATTTGGATTGCTCTGGTGTATCCTCAGCAGGGTAGCTGAGGATACCGTCGGCTGCGGTGTATGCGCAGGTGGAAATGTTTAATACAAGGATCCATTGTTTGGCGTTATTTAATGAAAAAAAATAAAAATAAATAAATTAAAATGATTAATTTTATTATTTTATTTATTTTGATGTGTATAAAAGTATATATTTTTTGTTTTTTGTTCTGCTTTCTCTCTGGTTTCCGTTTCGGTGAGCTGGGTGTGTTCGTTCATGTTGCATGCACTCAAAAGAGGTGGGGTTGCTGCAGCTTTTTGCTGCGAAAAAAGAGAAAATAATTTGTAGAATTAAATTAAAAAATATAAATATTAAATTAATAAAATATTTTATGATTATTTATTTTTTATTTAATTCTTTTCTCTCCTTTTGCCTATCAGCAGCCACGCCATTCCCTGGGGGCCCACCACCACCAACCTGTATAATATATTATAAGCAGTTCAAACTTCACTGCAGCAGAAATATTTATTTTATTAAAAAAATATTAAAATAAATAAATAAATTCGCATGCAATTCATTAAGGCGGTTATCGCTGCCGTTGCTCAGGTGTACGTACACCTCAACCTGGGGAGACAGCCAAAAAAGAGAAAATATATTTTCGTTTTTTTTTAAATATTTTTTTCATTTTTCTTTTTATTTTGTGCTTTTATTAAATAAAAAGAAAAAGAAAAACAAAAAAATAAAAAAATAAAAAGGAAATTATAAAATAGTACATAGGTGAATACCCTATTTATATGAATTTTTCTTTTTTTTTTTTCGTTTTTTTTCGTCGTTTCTTTTTTATTTTTTTTGTTTT
>NW_013573051.1:580-1107 GCF_000499745.2 Eimeria mitis | reverse complement strand
TGTAGAATTAAATTAAAAAATATAAATATTAAATTAATAAAATATTTTATGATTATTTATTTTTTATTTAGCTCGTTTCTCTCCTTTTTCCTATCAGCAGCCACGCCATTCCCTGGGGGCCCACCACCACTAACCTGTATAATATATTATAAGCAGTTCAAACTTCACTGCAGCAGAAATATTTATTTTATTAAAAAAATATAAAAATAAATAAATAAATTCGCATGCAATTCATTAAGGCGGTTATCGCTGCCGTTGCTCAGGTGTACGTACACCTCAACCTGGGGAGACAGCCAAAAAAGAGAAAATATATTTTCGTTTTTTTTTAAATATTTTTTTCATTTTTCTTTTTATTTTGTGATTTTATTAAATAAAAAGAAAAACAAAAACAAAAAAATAAAAAAATAAAAAGGAAATTATAAAATAATACATAGTTGAATACCCTATTTATATGAATTTTTCTTTTTTTTTTTTTCGTTTTTTTTCGTCGTTTCTTTTCTATTTTTTTTTGTTTTTCCTTTGTTGTT
>NW_013573051.1:0-540 GCF_000499745.2 Eimeria mitis | reverse complement strand
TTTTTTTTTTTTTTTTTTTTTTTTTTTTTTTTTATATTTCGGGTGTACATACACCCCGCGGATGCCGGGGTCTAGCTGGCTCTCCAGCCTGCAGCTGCTGCTGCAGCCCTTCGCCCCCTCTCTCCTTCGCAAGCGCAAAGCAGCAGCAGCAACCACCCCCTCTCCCCCCCTCAGCAGCAGCAGCAGCAGCAGCAGCAGCAACAGCAGCAGCAGCAGCAGCAGCAGCAGCAGCAAAGTCTATACTGATGGCGTTGCTGCCCGCAATTTCACCACCCCCCTCAAACGACAAAAATTATTTCATCCATCAACAGATACACTCTACAGAGAATGCAAGCAGCAGCAGCAGCAGCAGCAGCAGCAGCAGCAGCAGCTGCAGCAGCAGAAGCAACAGCAGCAGCAGCTGCTGTTGCTGCAGCAGCAGCAGAGAAATGGAGAAACTCGTACTGCCGCCTTGGGTGTATCTAAACCCCTAAATAATTCTTATTATAATAGAAACGAAGAGGTAAATATATATATATATATATATATATATATATATAT
>NW_013573050.1:19388-20421 GCF_000499745.2 Eimeria mitis | reverse complement strand
TGTAGCATCCAGCCCCTGTCTTGGAAAGCAGTGTGCTCTCTGAACTAAACGTCAGATTCCATAATTTTGCTCTCTACTACATTAACGCTTCAGCCGATTCCCTTCGCCATACCCAATAACGGCAAGGGCGCTGGGCGAACAAGAAACAAGCAAGAAAAACCATAGGTAAGCGTTGAAGGCGAGGCTGCAAACAATGCATCAGACCAACACCTTATACTGACCGGTGCCCTACTCAAACGTCCATTTAACAACAGGGAAGGTTTTTCTACACCATATATCTCTAGTCCAGAGCTGCGCACACTTTTCTAGAGAACAGAAGGGCCGCCTGGATCCTGGCAGTCCCGTCGCAGCACGCCGTATGTGCCAGCCTGAGGCAGGGTTCATCAGTCCTTCATTCGCTTTTCCAGCAGCTGACCAATGGAAAACGCATATTGCAACAAACAGCGTGTGCAACATACGTATCAGGTTCTTCAAAAGAAATTATGATTAACTCGCTTCATGCGCGACGCTGTGCACGACGGCCCATGTTGAATGTCAAATATTCTGGCAGGCCGCGAGTGACCGCTTCCCACCTGGAACGATAACTGCAGAATAGCTTTCATATCTGCTGCCTATATACAAAGCGCACTTCCTACAACGTGTTTTTGCCGTAACGCAAGCATACGCAGCCGGATTTTTGTATGTCGGAAACAACGACCTCAGTTACGTCTATTATGAGGGATGCGTGCACCTGAGAGATTGACCTCTCGACTTCTCTACATGTTTGACAGATCCAATGCCTGTTCGAAACGTTAAAAAAATGCGTAGTATTTCGCCCCCATTTAAATGGTTGGTCGCATATTTTGCTTGATACTTAGGCGTACTACCAGACTCCGGGACCGCGAGAATCCACGCCTCTCTTTTGTCAGTTTCTGGACTAAGTTTCAAGAAGCACGCCGAAGCTCCCGGACCAGCCCAAATGAGCAGCATCAACAAGCCACACACTCCAGCGGAAAAAGAACGTAGCCTAATTCCGAGTTTCTTTGCAAAATGA
>NW_013573050.1:18571-19288 GCF_000499745.2 Eimeria mitis | reverse complement strand
TACAACGTGTTTTTGCCGTAACACAAGCATACGCAGCCGGATTTTTGTATGTCGGAAACAACGACCTCAGTTACGTCTATTACGAGGGATGTGCGCCCCTGAGAGATTGACCTCTCTATTTCTCTACATGTTTGACAGATCCAATACTTGTTCGAAGCGTTAAAAAAATGCGTAGTGATTCGCCCGCATTTAAATGGTTGATCGCATATTTTACTTGATACTTAGGCGTACTACCAGACTCCGGGACCGCGAGAATCCACGCCTCTCTTTTGTCAGTTTCTGGACTAAGTTTCAATAAGCACCCCGAAGCTCCCGGACCAGCCCAAATGAGCAGCATCAACAAGCTACACACTCCAGCGGAAAAAGAACATAGCCTAATTCCGAGTTTCTTTGCAAAATGGTGGGAGAATCACATACTCTTCCGAACAGCTTTCAACTTTCCAGCTCGTGCATGGTGCTAGTCCTGCACATAGACTATGCACGAAGCAAACCTCTCAGTGGCGTGTCATCAAAGTTCAAGTCAACTCCATATCTGTCCCCTATGTCTCTTCTCTTTGCATATTCTACAGGTTTCCACCCCACACAAGTACCTATTGAAGAGCACAGACGCTTCTCAGTTGTCGTACAAACCAGCCAAGTTGGGGGCGCAGGACCGCAGTCGCACCTTTTAATGCTTGGCACTCTCCGACTACTACAACATACTTCCGCGCAGTGCAA
>NW_013573050.1:18047-18471 GCF_000499745.2 Eimeria mitis | reverse complement strand
TGGTGCTAGTCCTGCACATAGACTATGCACGAAGCAAACCTCTCAGTGGCGTGTCATCAAAGTTCAAGTCCACTCCATATCTGTCCCCTATGTCTCTTCTCTTTGCATATTCTACAGGTTTCCACCCCACACAAATGTCTATTGAAGAGCACAGACGCTTTTCAGTTGTCGTACACAAACAAGCCAAATTGGGGGCTCAGGACCCCAGCCGCACCTTTTAATGCCTGGCACTCTCCGACCACTACAACATATTTCCGCGCAGCGCAGACTAGTCATATTGCTTTGCTACGCACGTTCTGTACCGACACCAAATGCAGCATCGTCCGCAAACGGAAAATACAACCTCAATTTGACTGGCAAACATGCTTCGCACGCCGATGAATTAAAACTCAGTCGTTTCGACTGAACTTGTGGTCCATATCAT
>NW_013573050.1:17302-17947 GCF_000499745.2 Eimeria mitis | reverse complement strand
ATATTGCTTTGCTACACACGTTCTGTACCGACAGCAAATGCAGCATCGTCCGCAAACGGAAAATACAACCTCCGCAAAATTTAAAACTCAGTCGTTTCGACTGAACTTGTGGTCCATATCACTTGACTAAACCTCACGTACCGCCTGGAAAGCACACATTCATGGCTCCTGGGGTTTCCGTTGTTTTACCTCCCGTATGTCAAGCTTATTACCTCGTTTTGGGGGGAGCATACGGTCTCAAGTCGCTGCTTACGCCCATATCCTTGCGAGAAACGTAACCATCGAGCGTACTGCCTGTTGCGTGATAAGTCTCTCAACTGCTCCAAAGTATTGTTTCAAACATTATTTTCACATCCGTAAATCATAATCAACTCAAAGGCAGTCAGCAAGAATAGCCTCCGTACGGCGTGGTGTGGCGCCGTCTTTGCCAGTTTCTTAGGCACTTGGATTTGCACGCGTTCGAGATTGGCAAACCCTGTACTTCCCGCACGTGTACCAGGTAGCGCGTTTTCCCCTGAAACAGTGCCAGATGTGCGTTGGTCACGCGTACCTTCTGTTAAACGAGAAGCCCGAAACGCCACGGGGTTTGCCCGGTTCGAGGCCTTATAACATCCTAGTAGGCTGCATTATACCGAGTTGCCTTAG
>NW_013573050.1:16580-17202 GCF_000499745.2 Eimeria mitis | reverse complement strand
GTTGCGCGATACAGTCTCTCACCTGCTCCGAAGTATTGTTTCAAACGTTATTTTCACATCCGTAAATCAAGAATAGCCTCCATACGGGATGGTGTGGGGCCGCCTTTGCCAGTTTCTTAGGCACTTGGATATGCACGCGTTCGAGATTGGCAAAACCTGTACTTCCCGCACGTGTACCAGGTAGCGCGTTTTCCCCTAAAACAGTGCCAGTTTTGCGTTGGTCACGCGTACCTTCTGTTAAACGAGGAGCCCGAAACGCCACAGGGTTTGCCCGGTTCTAGGCCTTATGACATCCTATTCGCAACAACCATCAACGTGGATGCATGCCTTTCAATCCGGGTGCTCATTCCTTTAGCATCCAACGTACTTCCTGGAGGAAGGGAATCTAACACTCTTATTCTGCGCGCATTCTGCTTGCCTAATGTCCACAAATTCCTAGCTCAAAACTTGAGCACACTTTCAGCCGCTGTACTAAGTCAAGTCAGCTCATGAGAAAGAGTTACCTGCGAAGTGCCGCAGCATTCTTGTCTACCCCACAGCCACTTTCAGCAAAGCGATAGTATACTGCACGCCAAATATCAGATACTCAGACTGAAAAGCAAACATCGTCGTCACGGTGCAC
>NW_013573050.1:16204-16480 GCF_000499745.2 Eimeria mitis | reverse complement strand
GAGAAAGAGTTACCTGCGAAGTGCCGCAGCATTCTTGTCTACCCACAGCCACTTTCAGCAAACCGGCAGTATACTGCACGCCAAATATCAGATGGTCAGACTGAAAAGAAACATCGTCGTCACGGTCATCGAAGACGTTTCAGGGACAAACAACTTAGGGGTTTAACGTACTGCCTATTACATGACATTTCCGCTTCGGCAAGAAGCAGTGCCTCATCCATGACCCACGATTCAATAATCAATAGCCGGCGTCTAAAGGGCCCTATGCTGTTCTTT
>NW_013573050.1:15647-16104 GCF_000499745.2 Eimeria mitis | reverse complement strand
CTTAGGGGTTTAACGTACTGCCTATTACATGACATTTCCGCTTCGGCAAGAAGCAGTGCCTCATCCATGATCCACAATTCAATAATCAATAGCTGGCGTCTAAAATGCCCTATGCTGTTCTTCAAAACCCCCGTTTTAATATACAGCATCTCTGGAGCGAAGCGCAGCACTCCCTTGAGGCACCACGGTGAACGGGGACGAAAGGCTGAGTCGAGTGTCAGTAGGGTCCAAACCTTCCATGTGTCCCACCGGTGCACATAATGTGCATATTGCACACAGGTAAAGCGCTAACCAACGTTTGCAGCATACGTTCTTTGTTTTCATACATCGCCGCGCCTAAAGCACCAGTGACCGCTCGGTGGCATACACCCATCCTACAAAACGAGCATACCTTACTCAAAAATCCATAACCTCTCCCATCGCATACTTGACGCGCTTGATCATTAAACAAAGGCTC
>NW_013573050.1:14825-15547 GCF_000499745.2 Eimeria mitis | reverse complement strand
AATGTGCATATTGCACACAGTTAAAACGCTAACCAACGTTTGCAGCGTACTTTCTTTGTTTTCATACATCTCCGCCCCTAAAGCACCAGTGACCGCTCGGTGGCCTACACCCATCCTACAAAATCAGCATACCTTACTCAATAATCCATAACCTCTCCCTTCGCATACTTGACGCGCTTGATCATTAAACAAGGGCTTTTTTTCAGTTGCTGTGCATGCCTGCAAGTTGTTGAAGTTCAGACATCAGCCGCACTCTTCAACGCATGGCACTCTCCCGCCGCCACCACCATGCATCTCCGCCTGATACTGAACAGCCATACCGCTTTGCTACACACTTCCTGTAACGAGCAAGGCATCCTATACGAACAATTTATCTACGTACAGTACTTTTGTGGACACTTCGGGACCATCTTGGCACATCGCAGCTCTCTCCTGTTTTAAGATCAAGCACTGGCATATACAGGCACTGTTTAGAAAGCGTACCATTAAACAGCATCAATGCAGTTCAGCATAGACATTAAACACACCATCTGATGTAAAACGATCCCAAATAACTATTGAGAACGCTGGAACGTCTCATCTTTCAGCCGAACGGCGCCCGTGCGCCCATTTTGTTCCGCAGAACGTGGGAATGCTAGAATGGATAGATTCACCGGACGTGACTTCTCGAGGAGACAGCCGATCAAGCTACAAACGTCAACGGCGCTTTTTCACTCTCAGCA
>NW_013573050.1:13913-14787 GCF_000499745.2 Eimeria mitis | reverse complement strand
AAGGATTCTAGTGGCCGCTACAGTGACTTTCAACTGCACACTGTTTGCATGCTTGCCCTTGATATCGTTCTTACTGCCTACGGCAGGCACACAATCCCCGCTCTCTCTCAAGGAAAACGTCTTCCTGGTCCTCATCTTCAGCGCTGAATTCTTGATTTCAAGAATTTCGCGGCCGTCGTTGGGTGGGTACTGCGTCAAAAAGGATCTGCTAAAAGTCGAATTTACTGTCGAACAAGCGCGGCCACCAGACGACCTACCTGGGAGCTGCAATTCGCTTGACCGTTAGCAGACTTGAGCCTTAAAACAGCGGTATATCCTACTTACATTTTCACGGCTGTTTGCGTGGGCGTTCGGGTGGTCACGCGCACTTTCTGCTCCAGCAAGCTCAAGTTATGCCACATCGCCTTGCTCACAGCCTCTTACCCTTTGAGCAACCAGGACCCTCTCAACAATCCACTAGGCTGGAAGACAGCAGTGCCTATTATGGGAGGCAGAACTTACCCAACTCTGTGGCAGGTGCGCAGGGCATTTTCACACTGCTCCGCGGCAACTAAAGGGCATCAAAGTTGCCAGTTGTCGGAATGCGCTTCTTTAATATTTCACAAGCAGATCAAGCGTACTCTCTAGTGCATGGCACTAACTGAATTTATCGATAAAAATTTAAACGTATGCTGGGATGTTTATCGTATTAACCACGTCCATTCGAAGGACTCTACAGCTTTTTCCAAACGTTTCCACTTCCTTCTTTTTCAACGCTTCGCATATTTACACCTCGAGGCTAGTTGTACAGTTTTGCATGGTCCTAAATTCTCTGCTCTATAACGTAAGCTTACTGCCTGATGCGTGAAATTTCTTTCGAACCTTGGTTCATATA
>NW_013573050.1:10727-13813 GCF_000499745.2 Eimeria mitis | reverse complement strand
CGCTTTGCTACACACTTCCTGTAACGAGCAAGGCATCCTATACGAACAATTTATCTACGTACAGTACTTTGGTGGACACTTCGGGACCATCTTGGCACATCGCAACTCTCTCCTGTTTTAAGATCAAGCATTGGCATATACAGGCACTGTTTAGAAAGCGTACCATTAAACAGCATCAGTGCAGTTCAGCATAGACATTAAACTCACCATCTGATGTAAAACGATCCTAAATAGCTATTGAGAACGCTGGAACGTCTCACCTTTCAGCCGAACGGCATCCGTGCGCCCATTTTGTTTCGCAGAACGTGGGAATGCTAGAATGGACAGATTCACCGGAAGTGACTTCTCGGGGAGACAGCCGACCAAGCTACAAACGTCAACGGCGCTTTTTCACTTTCAGCATGCAGTAAAGCGCATCCAAAACGGCGTAAGGACCACAAGGATTCTAGTGGCCGCTACAACGACGTCAAACTGCGCACTTTTGGCATGCTTTCCCTTGATATCCTTCGTACTTCCTATATCATAAAATCCCCGGTCTCTCTCAAGGAAAACATCTTCCTCGTTCAAAACATCCGCGCTCAGTCCTTGATCTCCAAAATTTTGTGGCCACGTTGGCGTGGCTATTGCGTCACAAACCATCCACTAGGAGTGAAATTAACTGTTGAACGAGCGCGGCCAACAGATGACCTGCCTGGGAGCTGCAACTCGCTCGATCGTTAGCAGACTTGAGCCTTGAAACCATGGTATATCCTATTTACATTTTCACGGCTGTTTGCGTGGGCTGTCTGGTGTTCACGCGCACTCTCTGCTCCAGCAAGCTCAAGTTATGTCACATCGCCTTGCTCACAGCCTCTTACCCCTTGAGCAATTCGTGCCCTCTCAACAACCCACTAGGCTGGAAGACAGAAGCTGTGCCTATTATGGGAGGCAGAACTTACCCAACTCTGTAGCACGCGCTTTTTCAGGTGCTCAGGGCATTTTCACACTGCTCCGCGGCAACTAAAGGGCATCAAAGTTGCCAGTTGTCGGAATGCGCTTCTTTAATATTTCACAAGCAGATCAAGCGTACTCTCTAGTGCATGGCACTTACTGAATTTATTGATTAATATTTAAACGTATGCTGGGGAGTTTACCGTATTAACCACGTCCATTCGAAGGAGTCTACAGCTTTTTCCGAACGTTTTCACTTCCTTTTTTTTCAAAGCTTCGCATATTTACTCCTCGAGGCTAGTTGTACAGTTTTCCATGGTCCTAAATTGTCTGCACTATAACGCAAGCTTACTGCCTGATGCGTGTAATTTCTTTACTTCAAAAAATCTTCCACTTGTTTTCAAACCTAGGTTCATAGGGCCAATTTGCAGAACTGTAATTCAAATGCAAAAGCAAGGCAGCGACAAGAAACGCTCTCAGGCTGCCATGTGCGAACTGATTGGGGACTCGAACTTCACGAGTCAATCATATATACAACGGCTAAACATCACCGCAACATATGTCCACAATACGTAGCTTGTTTGTATGCTTCAAAGACCGTATTGTTTAGCAGTTCCTATCCGCCAAACGGCTTGTGCGCAAGCGCCGGGCATCAGTCGCACTTCCTGGTATACGACACTCCCATTTTGCCTTGACACCCTAGTTTCATATTCAATAGTCACTCAACTACGGCCAAACGGGGTGCGACGGCTAGATGAAGATAGTAATTGCTATTTACCGAGGTCAACAACGGCTGGACTGGAAGATTTGTCGCATTGCCATGCTCTAAAGAAACCGCCTTCATCCTTTTGCACGCCAAATATTTTGCAGGTTTTGAGATACAATTCCGAAAAATAGTTACAAGGCCATACACTTAGGCATGGCTCGAACGCTGTTCGTCCACCTGCAGAAAAAATAACGCGTACTTCCTGGTGCATGCCACTCTAGTCACCAACGATCGGCGGTCCTCTTTCTGCCAGCCAGACGCTTATTATACAAACGCAAGCACGGCCCCAAATCAGGACCGCAGCTGCCATCGCATAGTCTGTTTCAGTCTGTCTGCAATGTATGCGTGACTGTAGTTTCAAAACAGTTGTCATCTCCTACGTACAGACAAATGAGCAGTTGCGCATTCCTTGTGAATATCACATGCTCACCCGCGTGCCATCTATGAACAATCGCCCCTAATATCAAGCTTACTTCCTGATGTATCGGACGGTTTCAGTTCCATCTCCACGCCACGTCTTTCTCCTCAACCTGCATCATAAATGTTCAACTGGCCCAGACAAGTTTCCAAAAAGCAAATGTGGCAAATGATATGCTTTTATGCACTACACTCGTTAACAGGTGACCCGATTCATGTCTCCCGATAGACTAAAGACAACCTCTACATCTGCAGGTGGTGCTCAGCTGTGCAAGGAGCGAAAAATTCGAACATACCGCCTGTTGTTCAACACTACTCTTGTCTATAGTACATGCAACCACAGTGTTTGGGCGCGCACGATAGAGGGAGGGCGTTATTGGATAGGAATGACGGCATCCACTTGCAGACTTCCCTTATTCCGTTCGAATGAAATAGCAATATAAGGTTTCGGCTAACGTACGGGACCGCCGCCGGGGCATGTCTAGTGGCAACTGAAAGCACGTGTAAATGGGAATAATGCAAGTCAACGCACTTTCTGATGCATTGCAGTCATAAACGACCTCCAAAGCACCTCAATTATGCGCATTATCACCACGGTCGTAGCAGACTACCAGTATAAATGCTAGCAAGCAAACGTGGTCGCAAAGAAGCAGCATTGGACGGCGGGTAGAGGCAGCACTTCCTTCCGCACCCTGCCGCCGTCACTCTCGACTGAAAAACAAAGCAAAGGGACTTTGCAAACAAAATTGGCGGGTGGGTGCCTGGAATGAATCGCCTGACAGCTTACTTGCTAGTGCACATCACATTGTTCCTTCACAGTGCATAGCCGCCTCGCACTCTCCAGAGACGCATCCATGCTTCACGCCCAACTCACCCTTCCTGAATGCTAAACTCATTTGCAGAATTGTAATATACAGCCACCACAAGCTTGCCATTTTCAGCTGCACGTCCTTATTATGCATTCACTGCGTAC
>NW_013573050.1:9779-10627 GCF_000499745.2 Eimeria mitis | reverse complement strand
CAAACACCTTGTCCTCCGGAATGACAAAAAATCTACGAAGTTTAGTGTGCATAGTAGAACGCGTTGAGTTGTCCAGTCACAGCAGCACTCTAATTGTTGTATACCCCGTACTGCCTGTTGCAAACAGCGATTGTACAATCGCTGCAGCCGTTCACCTGACTCTTCAAGAGTGCATCCGTTGTCCTCCCTTTCTAAAGGTAGAAAAGGAGCCTTTCAGGGAAAAGTGCAGTGCTCCAAAGGGTCTGCCAACGAGCCTAAAAAGTGCAACGTTCCACATAATCTCAATGCGCAGCGGGCTTTACGGGCCTTGAAGACTTGTTTATCTTTTCTTAAAGAGAATCGTACTTCCTAGAATATTACATTTCCGTAGAGGCATTAAGCATGCCTACTTAGCAATCGCTAAGACCACATCTCTGGAGGGCTTGTTTCACCGGCCACGGCACGAGTGTAGTTCCCCACGGGCATAGCTCAACAATACCCCGAAAAAATTGTGGCTCAATGCTAACATGCGCAGGGTCACTCTGCTTTTCGCCTCATGCTTGTACACAATCATATGCAATCATACGGAGGTAAGGAGAGGCCCTCAGAATTTCAAGGTGCACGACACCGCGTCCTCTGCAATTTGTCTTCAGGGTGCACGCACCTCCTGGTTCATGACAGTCCGCCTTCACCGCAGTGCTTGGAAGCTTCCCACATAGAACAGCCCTGCAAGATGCACACGCTGTTGTCGGCCTTCATCACCACCAGGCAACCTGCGCAGAAGGGGCGAGCACCCTTTGTCAGCGAGTGCCTCCCCTCCCAAGCGTGCACTAGACCCACTAACGCTGGCTTACTAGCTGGCGTGGCAC
>NW_013573050.1:9175-9679 GCF_000499745.2 Eimeria mitis | reverse complement strand
ACCACCAGGCAACCTGCGCAGAAGGGGCGAGCACCCTTTGTCAGCGAGTGCCTCCCCTCCCAAGCGTGCAGTAGACCCACTAACGCTGGCTTACTAGCTGGCGTGGCATATATTGGTCCAGTTCACTTTCGCATCAGCTTCTCATGTGATCACTCCTTTTTTAAATCCACCAACAAGAAAATTGCGGTGACAAGTAAAACAATTAATCGTTACTCGCCTTGAAAATGCTGCATTCTCAGTTTCTCTGGCATCGTAGACATCTTCTGGGGGCTCTGTCCGTCGATTAAGGCCTTCCCCGCATTAATAATCTTTGTGACTGAATTGTTTAGGCATCAAATGTACCGTCTGTTGAGCAACTCCCTTCCACTGCCACAACACATGTCTCATACCTGACGCGCTACACCGCTCAATCAACGTCAAATACCTTCTCCAGAATATGCGGGCAAACAGTATTAACACAACGTATATTCCGGAAAGGTGCCACAACTCATTCTTAGGGCAGTG
>NW_013573050.1:7816-9075 GCF_000499745.2 Eimeria mitis | reverse complement strand
CAAATACCTTCTCCAGAATATGCGAGCAAACAGTATTAACACAACGTATATTCCGGAAAAGTGCCACAACTCATTCTTAGGGCAGTGACTTTCTGTGGTGGCAATGCCACACTTCTCCGGTTGAACAGGGAAGAAGGAAGCTCTGCACCTTATATTACTCCTGCTGCTCCTGCTGTGCTAGCGCACGCGCCTTGAAGACTGAACGCACTGGCTGCCAACCATCACGGCCAATGGCTCAAGTGTCATGCTTGAAGCAAAGAAGCAGGAAAATCACTCCACGGCTCATTGGGGTGGACCTGAGAGACGGCGTACTGCCTAACCCATGCAGCCTCCGATAGTCAATGGATATTTCTTGTTAACGTCAACCAGAGCGCGTCGAACGCCAAACCTGTGTTACGGCTAAAGAAGACGCACTCTGCCGCCATCGTGAGCAACGCGCTGATTGGATCACGTTCCAGGGTTGTTCAACTGCCTGCCTCTCGCCAACAGAGGTGCTGCAGCAGGGGTTGTCAAATCCTTTATAACGTCTTCTAGAAACTTTTAAAGCAATATGAGGGCAAGTGACATAGATTTCATGCGCACTTGCTGGTCGACGACGGGTCTGATGTTGCCATCAATCATGGCCTCTCCTAACGTGGCACAAGCAGCTCCACGGGATACACTAAACATAAACGCAAACACCTGTTACCAGGAAAGAGCTAAGATGCGTTTCACGCCTGAAAGGTGCAGTGTCATTTCGTCTACAGAGCTGTTACTCGTCCCGCACCACACTTGAAGCATATTGATATCACTACTTTACTGTGGGCCATATTGTGAAGCCCCAAAAACAAACCCTCAAAAATGCGGTTTGATGACGACGCGCACTGTCTATTACAATATAGTGCGGTGATGGTGCTGGACATTTTTATGCACCAGACACAACACCTGCCTGAAAGTTAACGCTCACCCAGTGCAACTGGCGGCACTCCCAAATATTGGAAGGCAAATTTTGTTACCGCATTGCCAGCTTGTGTTGCCAGTAAGCGACACAGTTCGGCTTCTCAGCATATCAATCATGCGATAGCTAATCGGTAATTGCCTGCTATGCTAAACACGGAACCGCACTTTAAGCATCAAGCGTACTGCCTGGAGCATCAGCCCCAGCAGGGGTATGTACGGCGCGCAAGGACAATTCAGGTACTAGAAGAAGAACCTGTCTCCCACTGATCTGTCGGAGCAAAACCTGCCGCTGAATGGTGTGGCGGCAGCAAATCGTTGGA
>NW_013573050.1:6982-7716 GCF_000499745.2 Eimeria mitis | reverse complement strand
TCGGTAATTGCCTGCTATGCTAAACACGGAACCGCACTTTAAGCATCAAGCGTACTGCCTGGAGCATCAGGCCCATCAGGGGTATGTACGGCGCGCAAGGACAATTCAGGTACTAGAAACAGAACCTGTCTCCCACTGATCTGTCGGAGCAAAACCTGCCGCTGAATGGTGTGGCGGCAGCAAATCGTAGGACAACCAAACGTTCGCTTGCGCTCGCTAGACGCCGACGGTATCATCGGCCCAGCAAGGGGCTCGGTCTTTTGGGACCTTAACAGAACGCTGCCCATAGGACAGGATAAGTATCAAACGCACCCTCTGGCGATTGTCTTTCCTGTAACGGTGGGCGCTCTATATTCGTTGCCACACCATTGTCCCTTGATTCACGCTGAGAGCGCAAACTAGTGATCAGTCGTACTTCCTGGTGGATGCAATTTGCTCTGTTTGTAAGAGTGCATTCCCCGATATTCACCCAAACGCTGACAGACAGACACACATTCGCTTAGTCATCGTAGACGAAGCGTTTACCAAAAAGCAGTACATGCAGTCGAAGAGCTGCCGGGGTATGACATCGTCTCGCCAGAGAGCGTCTGCACGTTCGAAAAAGTCTAACGCTCGCTCGCCGCTACTAGTACGTTTTGCGTCTTTACATTGTAGGAAGAGCCTCTTGAGCGTATGTTTTTAGAGACAGCGCGCACTGCCTGGTGCAAAGAAACAGGGTTTCACCACAGTGAATT
>NW_013573050.1:5730-6882 GCF_000499745.2 Eimeria mitis | reverse complement strand
AAGTATCAAACGCACCCTCTGGCGATTGTCTTTCCTGTAACGGTGGGCGCTCTATATTCGTTGCCACACCGTTGTCCCTTGATTCACGCTGAGAGCGCAAACTAATGATCAGTCGTACTTCCTGGTGGATGCATTTTGCTCTGTTTGTACGAGTGCATTCCCCGATATTCACCCAAACGCTGACAGACAGATACACATTTGCTTAGTCATCGTAGAAGAGGCGTTTACGAAAAAACAGTACATGCAGTCGAAGAGATGTCGGGGTACGACATCGTCTCGCCAGAGAGCGTCTGCACGTTCGAAAAAGTCTAACGCTCGCTCGCCGCTACTAGTACGTTTTGCGTCTTTACGTTGTAGGAAGAGCCTCTTGAGGGTATGTTTTTAGAGACCGCGCGCACTGCCTGGTGCAAGGAAACAGGGTTTCACCACAGTGCATCGACATCCAATACGGCATCCCACACAAAGGTATGCGCTAGTCGAAGCCATCACTCATCTACCGCTAGGAAGGCGCCTACGCATGCCGTTCACGTAGCTAGATCTACGTCAGCAGCACACAGAAGCCTTGTATCTTTTTAACTATTGCACGGGCCAGAAATGCTACGAACTACTGATGATGAACGTAGCATGCAGAAGCCAACGAACTCCACGCAGCGATCGCCTCTACGCGGCATTTTAGATAGACAATTGCCCTACACAGCAACTAAAATGATTCCTGTAAATTATAGGGCTGAGTAGAACCCTAGCCCTCGAATCAGCTCGCACAAATCAGTCACGGGATGTCTCGTATCTGGCTGTTCACTGTGAATAGAGATACGGATTCGCTGAAAACGAAGCGCTTCCGATAAAAATCGGCAACCCTATATGCTTTCAGAAATACGATGGTTTCCCGAACTCTGTAATTCACAGTGGGCAATGCACTTGATCTAACGCAGACTGATCAAAGCAGTGACGTACCTGATCAACACTTTCCATGGCAGTCCAGTGCGGCCAGATGATATCAAAAAATCGCAAAAATATCCATTCACCTCGTTAAAACTGCTCATGTATATAAACGTTCAAACATACTGCCTGACACATGCCACTCCCGTGCAGGCAGCGGATATTGGCTACACAGGACGTGCCCTGGTTGAGCAGAAATGCTCCCCCATGCGG
>NW_013573050.1:4563-5630 GCF_000499745.2 Eimeria mitis | reverse complement strand
GTGCTCGCCTAACCCACAGGGCACTCAATCAAAACAAACGAATTTATCTAGAAAATACCACAGAATTCGCCGTCTATATTTCTGCTCACTGCCTGGTCGAGCGCGACTGATATTCTCGAGGATTTGAGACCTGTAAATTCACTCCAGTGCACAAGCACATACTCAGCAAACGTCGTCGATGAAAGTCCCAACCTTGCTTATTGCAACATCGCATCATCAGTCAGTGCTCACCCTAAGTTTCCTCTAAATGCTCAAAAGCACTCCAGTGCCTAAGAACCTGTGCAGCGGGGCTTCTTTCGTCTTGACGTGCAAGCCAAGCATACTTGCTGATGCACACCATTACCCAAACTGAAAAGTCTTTACACGGTCGCCTTTCTTGCAAAGACAAACTTTCCTCTGTGCGCCAAACGTTGGCGAGCACAAGCAGCCTTAGTTTGAATTCCCCCAATAAAATGGGACCACGCAGTAACCTCGAACTCCACATAGGCTTTACACTCAACGGCCGCTGTTCGAGGCTTCTACTGGCTCTCTTGGCTAACCATTTTGTTTCAGCTTCAACGAGGCCCCTGTTAAAGTCCTAGTTTACATTTAAGATCCGAAACGTACCGCCTAATGCACGGCACGCCTGTCCTGCCAGAATGGAAGTTCACTCCTTTAAGGCAGGCCACTTCCCAGAAGCAAACAAAGCGTAGGAATTACGCGTACCCTCTGCAGGAAGACATATTATCAGCTACCATCCGTCGTTACAAGTCTTCTGTTAACCGCGTCCTTACCCTTTACGCATATTTAACCTGCATAAGAAGGCTAAGAGGCACAACATATCTTCGTGCAGTGCTAGTTTTTGGCTTTGTTCGTTTGTCCCTTAAATTCCTCGACTGGCCAATAGCATTATGTTTTTGCACTCAATTTTCACCCAAATCGGTGTCTGCGAACAGGGTTGAGGGACAAAGCATACATCCTGGTGTATTGTGCTAGCCTTAATTGAGCATTGCACATTATCTTTCGTAGCTCTGCCAAGCTTATGTTGCGACCTCCCTCGTTTTACGTTCTTCGATAAGCCTGCTCCC
>NW_013573050.1:2535-4523 GCF_000499745.2 Eimeria mitis | reverse complement strand
CTGGCGTGCCTTTCACTTTGATCCTTTACGTTCTAGCGGATAGCCGTGCATCCGAAAAGCCGATTTGGCCTTGTCAGTGTCTCGTGTCGGGGTACTACAGACCATTTCCACGAGCAACAACCTTATCCAAGCATTCTTACATGTTCAACAGATACGCTGGAGGGGAAGGGTTGGAAGGACCAGCCGGTTGAAGCATTCCCCCGATTCCACTGGCAAACCATAGTCGCAAATCTGCTGCCGCATCCCATTCCACGTAAGTTATCTGACGGTCCGGCTTACTGCCTGATTTGTGATGCTCCAACACAGCAAGAGTGCATTTTTCAATAATCCACCTTTGTGCTCACGCGACCCATACTGAATCCGCCAAAGCATACCGAAATGCACCTCAAGCATGTAGCATCGACGGACGTGTGAGGACGGTGCTGCAGACGCTACCCAGTGCTCTCCTCCAGGCGTGTGGCACAGAAGAATCACAATATATGCTCACTTCCTGAATCTCGAAGTTCAGATTCTGCCTCATTACGCCCGCTATCATCTTAGTCAGTCTAGTCTCCGACCAACACGTCCAGCGGCAAGAAAGCACAGTCGAAAATCGTCGAAGATGCTGAATTTGCATCATTTTTACGCTGCATATCTCCCTTGCACCGGTGAAACACTGCCAAATTTACATTGGCCCTTCCTCTACATTTTTTTCGTTTCGACCAAACATGCGTTTGAGCACACAAAAGAGGGAATGCGTACCTCCTGTTTCATGTAAGTGATGGATCGTTCCGTTGTATCTCCCTCATTTTATTCGTCAGTCACAGATGGAAGGCGCCGAATTATTGGTTTAACAAAGGCCGCGTGTGGATGTACTAGGGATCGTTCGCAAAAATCACAGCTCACTTAAGAAGTCCCGTAGTGTACTACCGATAGGCTGGCTGTAAAGGATTGAGGGACTGAAACGGTTCCTGGCTCCCCGCGCTTCCATGAGTAAACCGTAGTTGTACCTCTGCTGCCGCATCCCATTCCACTTACGCCACTTGACGGCCAGGCTTACTGCCTGATTTGTGAGGCTCCAACATAGCAACATTGCACTCATCAATAACCTACCGCTGCGCTCACTCGGCCCGCACTTTATTCTCCAGATCCTAACAAAATGCACGCCAAGCATCTAGCATCGACGAAAGTGTGGGAACGGTGCTTCTGCAGCTGCCCAGTGCTTTCCTACATGCGTATGGGACAGAGAAACCATAATACATGCTCACGTCCTGGATCGCGAAGTTCAGATTCTGCCTTATTACGCCTTCGATCATTTTCGCATCTTTATTGCGTTTTAACTGTCGCTTGCACCCGCAAAACACCGCCAAATTTATCATGGCAGTTCCGGTACTCTTTTATCGCTTCAAACGGGCATACGTTTGAGCACACGAACGAGGAAGAGCTTACCGCCTGTTTCATGTACCTGATGGATCTCTCAATTGTATCGCCCTCTTTTCATTCGTCAGCCACACATGGAAGGTGCTGCATTATGGGTCTCACAAAAGCCGCGTGTGGGTGTACTAGTAACCATTCGCAAAAAGGCACAGCTCACTTATGAAGTCCCGTAGTGTACTACTGAAAGGTTGGCTGTAAAGGATTGAGGGACTGAAGCTGTTCCTTGCTCCCCGCGCTTCCGCTGGTAAGCCATAGTCGTAATTCTGCTGCCACCTCCCATTCAACTTACGTTATTTGACAGTGCAGCTTACTGCCTGATTTGTGATGCTCCAAAGTAGCAATAGTGCACTCATCAATAGTTCACAGCTGTGCTCACGCAGACCGCACCACAATCACCAGAGCCTAACTAAATGCACCTCAAGCATGTAGCGTCGACGAACGTGTGAGGACGGTGGTGCGGAAGCCGCCTAGTGCTCTCCCCCGGCCGTATGGGGCACAGAGCGTACAATTCAACACAACTAAATAATCGTAGATAAGCTCGCAGAAGTTTGGCAGCCTTTTGAAGAACGAAA
>NW_013573050.1:0-2435 GCF_000499745.2 Eimeria mitis | reverse complement strand
CGACGAACGTGTGAGGACGGTGGTGCGGAAGCCGCCCAGTGCTCTCCCCCGGCCGTATGGGGCACAGAGCGTACAATTCAACACAACTAAATAATCGTAGGTAAGCTCCTAGAAGTTTGGCAGCCTTTTGAAGAACGAAGGTGTGTACCGTATATCGACAATATGCTCACAGGCTGAATCGCGACGTTCAGATTCTGCCTCATTACGCTCGCGATAATTTTGTCAGCCAGGTCGCGGTCAAAATTGAATTCACACAAAGACAGACTCTTCAGGGCCAATCGGAGGGTGTCAACAAACAGAGTATCGTCTAAGATGTAGGCCAATAAATTAAATGGTGTGCTCATTGAGGAAAGCCATTTTGACCATTCGCAAAAGTTTGCGTGCGCAGCAGATTCCGCGCCGTCAAATTGCATGCACGGTCCTTGTGCGCTAGCTGTTTCTTGGTAACCTGAAACAGGTTTGTGGTGCGGTCAACAAGTGGCAACCGCATAGATATTGTGTCAGTAAATCACATCTCTGCCAAGTATGTATAAAGCACGCTCCCTGGGAAACACCTGCTGTTCGGTCTGCGCTAAAGCCTTTGCACATCCATGTACTTTTAATAGGCAGCATACAGCCGGCTAAATCTGCACAGAAAGCATGTAGGCTTAGCCCCACATTCAGGACCCAAAATGATGCATCGTCAGGACTTTTGTACCAACCGGCAATGTTTTTGTAGCGTGAGGCAGTGCCCTTTCTCGAGCATGGTCGACGCAGTTCAAGGATTCTGGAGGATAGCTGGCCGTCAATGTATATGGTGCTTCGTAAGTAATTGTGTTTCCATATTATCGTGTGATTTTCCCTCGTGTTGAGTGCATCATGCCATGATGCGCATGCAGTGCGCTTAAGATCTGACGCATGGAGCTTCGAGAACTCCTCAGTGTAAACGAGTCTTTAATCCGTCTTGCAGAATGCATAAGGACAGGTGTGTCTAAGAAAGACCGCCATTATCTAATTTCAACAGAGATAATGCCACAGGATAGGAGATGCAGACTTGTGTCCGACGACTCGGCATCGCCGATTGAACACCTCATTCTTGTGCAGAAGAGCCTGCTCGACTGTTTTTCGATAGACGATGCGCTATCCATATAGATATCGACCTCACCCACTGGTAAATTGGGTCCTCACATAATGCCTTACCTTTTAGCGGTCTTCAAACATCCGCCGCCGCACATAGACTGGGATTGGTACTCTATGTTTACGTGTATGTGCTGCAGCACATTAAAGTACAAACAGTGTACCAATCCCAGTCGTTGGGACAAATCAACATATGCGCACGTCTGGTAGAAAATCAGCTTTCACTAAGCCAATTGCATTTATTCCTTTCGTCTACAAGAAAAAATTTTTTAACCGGCGTACTGTTCCTGATGCACTGCTCTTTTGCTTGCGCTAGGGATCAAGCACGCCTCCTTAAGTTGCCAACTAGAAGCCTTTCGTATGCATCGGAAGAACAGAAATTCAGTAACTTATAGAGCACAGAGGTCATTCATCGGCGGGCTGCCACGATTTCACTTGCGTAGGCTAACCAACTCTACAATCTTGCGCTTCGAAAATGAATGTACACTGAAGAGCAAGATTGTATGGATGCGCTTGCTCATTACGCGCCGCGTTTTGGGGACTAAGCGTACTTCCTCCTGCACGGTGCAGCCGCGATTGCACAATGCCTCTTCATTCAAGATTTGTCTGCACAATTCAGCGAAGCAGCAATCCATCGACGTGCCAGAATGATACCATCGTCACTAAAGAACAGGAGTAACAAATGGCGCCTTATTAAGGCTTGGGGAGCTCTATCCTATCCGCCAACCCAATGCCTCTCGGATGCTTCATACCGCCCACCGCCAGCATGTTGTCTACTTCGAAAAACTTATCATTTACATTGTCCTATAGAATAGACATAGTTAAGAAGAACCTAATGCACGTGGCGAATCGAGCCTAAATGCATGCGCGAAAGTAAACAGCGCACGTATGAAGCCTGCAAAACTTCAAAACATCCAGTGGCAGAAAAATTGACCCAATTCACCAGTCGTATGATTCAGATCGCAGTGCAGATTGCATTACACTTCCGTTTCGGAACAATCCGCTAGCGTTGCTCATTTACTCAGTTCAGCTTCGTGCAAAGGCTCTCCCGGGCGGACAAGCCGGGGGCTGCAGGAAACCAGCAAAATGATTGGTATTTCTGTGCTCCTTATGCATATTTTCATGCCCCCTGTACACTTCGCATTTTCTCCTATTTCAGACACGGAAAATCGACAGGCCATAGAAATAGAGCAAAATTCTCCGTCCGCAACGAATATGCTGCTTCTGGTCATAGTTCGAGACGTAATGACCTTCTTCATGGCATTGGCCGAATGTTCCTGCGCTCAGCTGCAAAAACACGTGCCGGCCATCAAGTCCTA
>NW_013573048.1:3501-4320 GCF_000499745.2 Eimeria mitis | reverse complement strand
ATATATATATATATATATATATATATGTATATATATATATATACGTATATATATGTGTGTGTTGTTGCAGTAGCACCATATATTTATGCCTTGGCTCGTCTTGTATAACTAAGCTGCCCAAGAACAGAGTTACGGGAAGTCTTTCTGCAGTCAATGTGGATCGAGAAGCATTTCATACAATTTATTATTATTATTATTATTATTATTATTATTATTATTATACAATTTATTATTTAATATTGCCTATAACTATGTCCATAAAAAGGTATCTATTTTATTTATTATTCATATTTTGTCTGTTCCTTGAACATAATTCATCATTCTGTTCAATAGTACTCTGAAGTTCAGCTTCTTCTACTCGCCGCTCCACGGCGTTGAACTCGACGACGCAGAGTTGTACAGGCTGCTCCTCAGCAAGAAGTAAATGCTTTTGAGAGAAAAAGAAGTCCACATATTAACTTGACAAACTAGCTAGGAAGACCAAGGCAGCTGCTTATGCTCTAATCTACAACCGCTCTGCAGGAGGCAGCAGCAGGGTTGGTTGCAACTGGCTAGAGGTCACCCCCCCTCAATACCAGTCTCAGGCCATTGTACCTCCGTGCCTGGGATATTGAAATGATGGAGAGGAGATTATCAGCAGCTTTTTTAAAACTTTCCTCTTAAGTGTTCACTCTGCTGCACCTCATGATGGGCCTAGGTATGCATGTCCAAGCACCACTGCCCCGCATAGATTAACACTGCAGGTATATGCTACCCCATTCATTAGCTGTCAGCAACCAGCCCGCACTCCAGAAGAAATCCAAAAAACAGTTTCAGGCG
>NW_013573048.1:1083-3209 GCF_000499745.2 Eimeria mitis | reverse complement strand
CGCTGCTTGCCTTGTCTGCATGTGGCACTAAGCCACAACACGATCCACGGATAAAGGGCACATGAAGGCCTTCAAAGCGCAAAAAAGCCCAGTCGTAGAGCACCAGAAGGGTGCCACAGCACCTCCCGCAATGAGCAGGAGGCAGAGGGGGGGCTTCCCGCTGTATCCCCTCGTAAAAGGCGTTTTTGGAGATGGATATAGATTTAATTGGAAGTAAAATGATTTGTTTAATTGGCTTATAACCGTTGAGTGGTATGAGAAGGCAGACGGAACCCGAAACAAAGGCGAAAGCAACAACCCACAGAGATCTCTCCTCTTACGACCTCGACCTGCCGCGCTTGCCGACCTGCCGCGACTCTGGTGTTGCTTGTTTTTTGCATTTGTTTAAACTAAATGGTTTATTTCAGAGGATAAGTCATGCACAACAATTTCTATTTGTTTTATTGTTGCTCAATATTAATTTATTTAATTTCAGCCTTTATTTGCAATTTTGGCTTTGCTGTCCCGCTTTTTTGCCATTCGCCGTTCACGCGACTGCAGGACCACGCAAAGAACTCCGAACTGCTTGCCGTCTTTTCCGCTCCCTTCAATTTGAATATTTATATTTCTCTTGTCGAGAGCACTTTTTTAATTTTTTTTTTGCCTTCCGTCGCAATGGCTCCCTTCTACAAGACCGCAACAGCATTTTGCCTCGTCGGGCTCTTTGGGCTCCACTCCGTGGCGGCCGGCGCAACCGAGTACAAATTTGAGGTAGTAGAAGTTAAGGATGGTAAGCCTATTGCGGCTTATGATTCTCATATTCCTGGTGCTTTTTCCCATCTTGTTTTCTGTCAAGCCGTCGACTAGTCGGCTGCGACAGGCGGAGGTCGCCTCATTGCACGTTGATTTTCCTGTCCGTACTTGTTGGCTACAGAACTCTACTTAACGACAAACTTGGCCCGTAATGGAAAAATTTCAGTCCGTACCAGCACAGTTGAAAAGGACACCGACCTTGTCTCCACCCTGCAGGCAAAAGTAGCAACCGAACAGACAGCCCAGGCGGCGACGTGCGAGACACTGATAGGCGATAAACTTGTGAGCGCAGAAACTACAAAAGACTACCTTTCCTGATTCTGATGCATGTACTGTTGTGGCAGCATCCGCAGCATATATAAACTATAGACACCGTTGTCAGACAGAAACTAGGCAGGTATTCAAGCTGTACATAAGGAAGCTGTCTTGTCGCTTCGTTCACCTTGTGGTTCTACAGAAGAAGGTCTTTCATCACAGTTTCGCCTACACAACAACTCCAAACTATCCTGAACTAGTGCAGGAGGCTCTCAATGCCGGACTTGAAGAATTCGGGTAAGGAGATTCGATATTCATCTACGCTACAGGCAGCTTCCACCTCCTTTCTTAGCATACCAAATCGAGAGCGATGGTACATACCAAATCTACCATGCTACCGTCGCCACCTCCACCTTGTCTACCTCCAAATCAATACATTTGTGTTGTGTTGTGCTGATTGGTTCTAATTTACAGAAAAACATATCCGTCAGGCACATCGGCATGGCAGGAGAAATGGGGGAAGCAAAAGGTTCACAGTGTGTTGCACCTTCTCGGCGCCAGCAGCACCAAAATCGGCTGCGTCATTGGAAACTGCGTCAAAAAAGTTGAAGTTCCTGTGCACGCCAAGTCAGACCCAGACCAACCAACAACGTCTGTGCTTTTCTGTGAATTGACTCCTGCAGCAACAGTGGACGAGGCCGCCTTTAGGTAAGTTTGGTCTTTTGAATTTGCAGTTTTAGATGATTCTTAAGTAATGACAGACGGAGTAAAAGAATACATCTCCAGTTGGTGTAGTCGTTGGCGCTTAAATCATTACTTGTCTGTTTGTTCTTCATCCTTGCAGCGAGGCGTACTTCAAGGAACTTATTGCACGAGAAACTAAAATAAAAGATATGACGGAAGAAGATCTGAAGGACCCTATTGTAACCAGCTCTGCAGATGCTGTCGTTCCCAGCATTCTAACTGCCGGTTTGGTCGCCATCCTGGCAGCTATCTCTGCCTAGGCAGGCAGATTTCCGCCGCCTAGGTGGCTAGCTATCTAGCTAGCTACCTAGTTATTCCGCTTATCCGTCCTCCCG
>NW_013573048.1:0-1036 GCF_000499745.2 Eimeria mitis | reverse complement strand
GGTTCACTTGCTGCGTGATTAGCCTAACTGTAGTTGCTGCTCCGAGCAACATGCTCGATAGAGCATTGAGATGAAAAGCAGCGAATCTACGAAGAAATATCGGAGTGTAAACTTTACATTCTGAGGCCTTTCCACCTCGCATGGTGGTTGCGGTTTTCCTTCCGACTTGTTATTATGATCCGACTCTTGTTTGTCCGTGAATATCCTTACTTATCCGTGTACATCTCTTCTAGGCAGACGAACTATATGTTGGTGCAGAGAGCTGCACTAGATACTGAAACAAAGAAATTCATACCAAAAGAATTGACTTGATATCTGAAATCACTTAATATCTAAAGAATCTCAGAAGCCATACAACAGAAAGACCACGAAAACGAAAATTAAGAATATGAACAGCTGCATAGCCATTTGCGATTCGCCGGTAGTGTCACGTTAGTACCCCCAAAAATTTATGTAATTGTTTGTATATTAATATGTTTATGTGAATATTCAGCACACCTCAACCAGCTTTCCTCGTTTCTCAGTCGAAAACAAGCACAGCACAGCCACAGGAGAGATGCGCAGCCAGAGAGACACAGTGAACACAATAATATAGACCAACAATGATGTAGTAATAGTTTACAGAGATGAGAAAACAAACAGATCAAAAAAAACGCATATAACCAGACAAATGTACGCTTTTCATAGGTTTACTTGCCCCCCTAGAAATAGATATTGCAAACGTAAAGTCAGTCGGAGGATAACTTTATACGGTTTATGCTGCTTCTTGAAAGATCATATAGATCAGATTTCAGCAGTACTGCCTTCCATAACACTCGTCGACTTGACCGATTTATATTAACTTCTCCAGTTTTTCAACAGCAGGATTGCTTGCAGGGGTAGTACTGCCAGCTTGTATGAAAACAGCTGAAGCGACAAAAGTACGAACACACAAATATGATATATATGTGCTATATATATATATATATATATATATATATATATATATATATATATATATATATATATATTGTTGCACTCATACAGTGTGTGTGTG
>NW_013573047.1:752-1094 GCF_000499745.2 Eimeria mitis | reverse complement strand
TAAACAAAGGGAAACCCAACAAAATATAAATAAATAAAATATTATAAATAAAATAAAAAACAAAAAAAAAACAAAAAAAGTGTATAGGGCGGCTACACAGCAATAAGCAAACGACTCAGCAGCAGCGTTGCTGCTGCTGCTGCAGCTGCTGTTTTGTCTGCTGCAGCTGTTGCTGCTGCTGCTACAGCTGTTGCTGCTGCTGCTACAGCTGTTGCTGCTGCTGCTACAGCTGTTGCTGCTGCTCTTCCTGCTGCTGCTGCAGCTGTTGATGCTGTTGTTCCTGCTGCTGTTGCTGCTGCTGCTGCTGCAGCTATTGTGCTGCTTCTGGAGCTATTGCTGCAA
>NW_013573047.1:338-652 GCF_000499745.2 Eimeria mitis | reverse complement strand
ACTCAGCAGCAGCGTTGCTGCTGCTGCTGCAGCTGCTGTTTTGTCTGCTGCAGCTGTTGCTGCTGCTGCTGCTACTGCTGTTGCTGTTGCTGCAGCTGTTGATGCTGTTGCTGCTGCTGCTACTGCTGTTGCTGTTGCTGCAGCTGTTGATGCTGCTGTTCCTGCTGCGGTTGCTGCTGCTGCTGCTGCTGCTACAGCTATTGTGCTGCTTCTGGAGATATTGCTGCAGCTGTTGCTGCTGCTGCAGCTGTTGCTGCAGCTGTTGTTGCTGCTGCTGTGTCTGCATGTGTACTGATGGGTGGGGTTGTTATGTT
>NW_013573047.1:0-238 GCF_000499745.2 Eimeria mitis | reverse complement strand
GCTGTTGCTGCTGCTGCTGCTGCAGCTGTTGCTGCTGCTGCTGCTGCAGCTGTTGCTGCTGCTGCTGCTGTGTCTGCATGTGTATTGATGGGTGGGGTTGTTGTTATTTTGTTTTTTATTTAAAAGATATAATCCGTTTTGTGTTTTTGTTTTCTTTTTTATTCTATGTATATATATATATATATATATATATATATATATATATATATATATAGATGTGTATATATGTATATATCTA
>NW_013573046.1:3836-4773 GCF_000499745.2 Eimeria mitis | reverse complement strand
GCTGCTGCTGCTGCTGCTGCTGGTGCTGGTGCTGGGGGAGAGAAGGGCTTCAGGAGAGCAAGATACACGGAGTGTATGCTCGGTGAGGTGTACATGCAGGTCCCTCCCTCTAACCCCCTGCGGCAGCAGCAGCGACAGCAGCAACTCGTTTTGGGTTTGCTGCCAGTAGTATCGATAGAGAGAAAGGCCCCCGTTTTTAATTATTTTTTTCATTTCTTCTTTTCCCATTCCTGTAGATAATACAGAAGGAATACCTGCTGCTGCTGCTGCTGCTGTATCTGCTGCTGCTGCTGCTGCTGCTGCTTCTTCTGCTGCTGCTGGAAATTCTGCTGCTGCTGCTGCTGCTGCAGCAGCAGCAACACCACAACGAGGCCATTCATATGCATCCTCAAAAGACATCCCCGTTTCATTTATTGTTTTTTGTTGTTCTTCCTCAACCCACTGCTGCAGCATTTCTTCTCTCTCTCTCATCTGCTGCTGCTGCTGCTGCTGCTGCTGCTGCTGCTTCTGCTGCTGTTGCTGCTGGCGTATTGCTGCTGCTTCTTCTTTTGTATGTATATCGAAACCTAATGGACCAATGGTCACCGCCTCATCTTTCCCTAAACGCCTAACACGCGGTGCATGCGGTGTTTCATCTTCTTCTTCTTCTCCTATATTATCCCACTTGCTGTAATCTATTCCCTTCTTGCTGCTGCTGCTGCTGCTGCTGCTGCTGCTGCTGCTGCTGCTGCTGCTGCTGCTGCTGCTGCTGCTGCTGGGGGGAGGGCGCGGGGGCAGCTGGTGCTTTCTTGGTGCTAACTCCTCCTCCTCTGAATCCTTCTCGCTTTCGCTGACCTCCAGTTTATCCCATTTGCTGTAATCTACCATTTTTTTTTTTTCTCTGCAGCAGCAGCAGCAGTTGCTGCTGCTGCTGCTGCTGCTGCTGCTACTGCTGCTG
>NW_013573046.1:3318-3736 GCF_000499745.2 Eimeria mitis | reverse complement strand
TTTCGCTGACCTCCAGTTTATCCCATTTGCTGTAATCTACCATTTTTTTTTTCTCTGCAGCAGCAGCAGCAGTTGCTGCTGCTGCTGCTGCTGCTGCTGCTGCTGCTGCTGCTACTGCTGCCAGTTACTTCTTTGGTGGTTCGAGTTCAAGTGATGATATTTTATCTAAAAAATAGCAAAATTCTTCACAAATATTTACAGGGGTTGTGATGGGGCTGCTGCTGCAGCAACACGTGTGCTGCTGCTGCTGCTGCTGCTGCTGCTGTTGCTGTTGCAGCAGCTTCACTACTGCTGTTCGTGTGTTGTTGTTGCTGCTGTTATATTTCTTTTTAATATTAACACATATAATTCTTTTATAATGTTTTCTCGTGGCTGCATGCATGCGCAGCCGATGCATCAGCAGCAGCAGCAGCCGCTG
>NW_013573046.1:2789-3293 GCF_000499745.2 Eimeria mitis | reverse complement strand
TTTCGCTGACCTCCAGTTTATCCCATTTGCTGTAATCTACCATTTTTTTTTTCTCTGCAGCAGCAGCAGCCAGCATTGAGGCAGCATGAAGGCGACAAATATCAAAATAAATAAATTTATTTTCTCCTTTCCATGAAAAATTATGCTGCAGCTGTTTATTGATAGGCCTTTTCGTTGGGTCTAGATAGCAGCAGCAGCAGCAGCAGCAGCAGCAGCAGCAGCAGCAGCAGCAGCACTTGCAGGGTGTAGTGTGTATGTGTGTGAGAGCTCCTCTCGTTGCTGCATGCACCGTTCTTTCTCCCGATTGAAAGACACAACTCAGCAGCAGCAGCAACAGCAGCAGCAGCAGCAGCAGCAGCAGCAGCAACAGCAGCAGCAGGAGTAGGATATTTCTTAGAAGCAACAGAAGATGTTTGAACGCATGCGTTCTTGGCTAGGGGCCCCAAAAGAGGGTACTGGTATGGGTTTATTATTTTCTTCTGTTTCCGGGGGCCCCCCTGCAGA
>NW_013573046.1:2502-2689 GCF_000499745.2 Eimeria mitis | reverse complement strand
CCCCTCCCCCTCCCCCTCCGCAGCAACAGCACCAACAGCAGCAGGAGCAACAGCAGCAGCAGCAGCACCAGCAGCAGCAGCAGCAGCAAAAGTAGAGAATATATCTGCTGGTGTTTCTCCCTCTATCTCTCCTGTTTCTGCTGCTGACTATCCCACACCAAAGAAATATATAGAGAACCCAGATTTG
>NW_013573046.1:2065-2283 GCF_000499745.2 Eimeria mitis | reverse complement strand
AAGGAGTTTTCTATGGACAATGTAGTGAGCTTTGTGGGGCTCTACATGGATTCATGCCTATTGTTATTGAAGCTGTAAGCCCAGAAATGTATGCAGCACATGCGAAGAAATGGTATAAAGAATAAATATATTTTTTTATTCTTTTTTATTTTTTATTCTTTATACATAATGGTGTTCTTTATTATAAAAAAAAAATAAAAAAAAATAAAAAAAAAATT
>NW_013573046.1:1697-1965 GCF_000499745.2 Eimeria mitis | reverse complement strand
CCTCCCCCTCCCCCTCCCCCTCCGCAGCAACAGCAGCAACAGCAACAGCAGCAGCAGCAGCAGCAGCAGCAAAAGTAGAGAATATATCTGTTGGTGTTTCTCCCTCTATCTCTCCTGTTTCAGCTGCTGACTATCCCACACCAAAGAAATATATAGAGAACCCAAACCTAATTCCAACATATTATATATTTCAAAGTAATATGGTTTCTGATGAAGATCTATTGCCTGGTATGTTAAGAAACCTAGAAGTAGATAGAAGACTTACATT
>NW_013573046.1:1406-1686 GCF_000499745.2 Eimeria mitis | reverse complement strand
TAGGTATTAAAGCCGATGCTATACCCGGAAGAATACAAAAAATAAATACTTTTATACAAAGAGAAGGAGTTTTCTATGGACAATGTAGTGAGCTTTGTGGGGCTCTACATGGATTCATGCCTATTGTTATTGAGGCTGTAAGCCCAGAAATGTATGCAGCACATGCGAAGAAATGGTATAAAGAATAAATTATTTTTTTATTCTTTTTTATTTTTTATTCTTTATACATAATGGTGTTCTTTATTATAAAAAAAAAATAAAAAAAAATAAAAAAAAAATA
>NW_013573046.1:1235-1306 GCF_000499745.2 Eimeria mitis | reverse complement strand
ACCTACACGTACACATATACGTTTTTTAGTAACAGCAACAGATGTTATACATTCATGGGCTGTACCTGCAT
>NW_013573046.1:1064-1135 GCF_000499745.2 Eimeria mitis | reverse complement strand
ACCTACACGTACACATATACGTTTTTTAGTAACAGCAACAGATGTTATACATTCATGGGCTGTACCTGCAC
>NW_013573046.1:765-991 GCF_000499745.2 Eimeria mitis | reverse complement strand
AAAAAAATATATGGAAAATAGATCGAGATAGAGTGATATGTTATATACAACTTTTTTTTAGTGAAATAAATATTTATTTATTTTTTTTCAGAAATTAATTTATATTTATTTCAATAAAACAAATAAATTTATATAAATTTATATAAATTTATATAAATTTATATAAATTTATATAGTTATATAAATAAAGAAAAATTTATAATATTTATTTCAATAAAAAAGTTGT
>NW_013573046.1:0-385 GCF_000499745.2 Eimeria mitis | reverse complement strand
GAAACAATATAAAGAATAAACAAAAAAAGAAGTAAAATAAATAATAAAAAAAAGAAGAAATAAAATAAATAATAAACAAAAAAAGAAATGAAATAGCGGGGGAGCAGAATTACAGAAAAAGAAAATAGAATAAATAATAAACAAAAAGAGAAATAAAATAAAGAATAAACAAAAAAAGAAATAAAATAAATAATAAACAAAAATAAAATAAAAACTAAAAAAAAAAACAAATAAAATAAAGAATAAACAAAAAGAAAAAAGGAAATGGTGGTGGCTAGCAGCCTTTGTTTGTTTCTGTTGCTTTCTATGAATCATTTGTTATAATATATATATAAAATATATATATATATATATATATATATATATATATATATATATATATATA
>NW_013573045.1:4228-4774 GCF_000499745.2 Eimeria mitis | reverse complement strand
CCGTGTCTTTACGAGTCACCTACGTCATGGCATACATGCACCTTGAGGGTAACTTCTCTTTATGAGGCGCACTTCGCTGCAGCATGGCGGTTCCGTGTTCAAACATGCCTGGCCTTGCCGCCCGTTCCGAGTTTTGCAGAGACAGTCTGGCTGCCAGACTAAGGAAGCAGCTTTTTGACGTGGTGGTCACCACTTTAGCTCCAGACAGTCAAGACTACAGTCCCCTCGACAGCCAGACGAAATTCCGCAACGAACTCCATTTCCCATATCTGGGGTATCCGCATGGAACGTATGGGGAATTTGGAACAAACTCTAGCAAAGCAAATGATAACTTCGCAGATCAGGCGCACATGTTCTCGCTCTGCCTACAGATGCTTGTTCCAATCAATACTACAAATACGAGCCTTAGGGTAGATTCCCGGCTAAATACGACTCGGGGACAGCAGCCAGCCAAACAAATTTTGATGAGTGTATGGATCACGGAACCTCTTCCGAACATCCCCCAAAATATGTTTAATGGTCCATAACCGCTACACTCTATCACTC
>NW_013573045.1:3644-4128 GCF_000499745.2 Eimeria mitis | reverse complement strand
TCCGCATATTTCAAATCCGCCTAATGCATTTCATAATGTAATGTTGAGCTTATTAGAATGCCCCACCACCCAAATGTAGGCATGATGTCATATTCCATATTCCATGCGTTTCGGCCGGTCGAGTGATGCACTGTTCTTCTAACAGCGCACGGCAAACGCATCAGTGGAAACCTCCTTGTAATGATATTCTCGACCCCATTTGTCAGGACGTCGAGCACTCCAGGAATAGAACACGAGTGGGTCGTCCATCCAATACGCTTAGGAAGACTTACAGAGCACGGGTCGCCACCCGCCTCAGCGAGTCTCCGCGTCACTAGCCTTCCGTCTTCTCTTGGTTCTTTGGAGCGAAGAACCTTGATGCAATGTATAATAAGAAGAATCACAGCTGTTGCGGCGGCCACAATCGCAAGCATGGGTGTGCCATGCCCACGACTCCTTCTGAACCCAGTTGGACCGTCATACTGTAGCGGTGCCTCCTCAGGCA
>NW_013573045.1:3428-3544 GCF_000499745.2 Eimeria mitis | reverse complement strand
TCCGCATATTTCAAATCCGCCTAATGCATTTCATAATGTAATGTTGAGCTTATTAGAATGCCCCACCACCAAAATGTAGGCATGATGTCATATTCCATATTCCATGCGTTTCGGCT
>NW_013573045.1:2777-3328 GCF_000499745.2 Eimeria mitis | reverse complement strand
TAATAAGAAGAATCACAGCTGTTGCGGCGGCCACAATCGCAAGCATGGGTGTGCCATGCCCACGACTCCTACTGAACCCAGTTGGACCGTCATACTGTAGCGGTGCCTCCTCAGGCCTGGAAATGTCTTGCTGGCCAGCATTGTACTGGCTCGTTGCGTGAACAGGGACTCTTGCTGCGTCAACAAAGGCAACCAGCAGAGCGAAAACGGAAAAGTGCCGCTGAGGAGTCCTCATCTCCACGGGAGCAGCCTGTGTATGCGGAGCGATATCGAATGGTAGATTCACCCTTAAAAGACATATAAGTGGTGCGTGAACCCCCCGTATTCAGCTGGCCAGTGTCAAAACCGATCGTCCCCGTTAGAAGCCACCCCTTGAAATCCGACCAAAGGAACAGTTGATTTTCGGCGAGACTACCCCACCGTTGCAGGCCAATAATGAAGATTCCTTCAATGATGAACTAGTTTCAATGTATACACTAGCATAAGAAAAGTTTTCTGGAGCGCTTTGACTGAAGACCCGACTGTGGGTGGGACAGGGGACAGCGCTCGCT
>NW_013573045.1:2569-2677 GCF_000499745.2 Eimeria mitis | reverse complement strand
ATCGTCCCCGTTAGAAGCCACCCCTTGAAATCCGACCAAAGGAACAGTTGATTTTCGGCGAGATTACCCCCCCGTTGCAGGCTAATAGTGAAGATTCCTTCAATGTTG
>NW_013573045.1:2395-2506 GCF_000499745.2 Eimeria mitis | reverse complement strand
TGGTTGTTACGGCAAGCTAACGAGGCAAGTTATACTCTTGAACTGTATGAATATGCTTATTATTTGTGTAAATTTTAAACATTTAGCAGTTATGAGCTCAAGCTGTGCGTC
>NW_013573045.1:974-2295 GCF_000499745.2 Eimeria mitis | reverse complement strand
ATCGTCCCCGTTAGAAGCCACCCCTTGAAATCCGACCAAAGGAACAGTTGATTTTCGGCGAGATTACCCCACCGTTGCAGGCTAATAGTGAAGATTCCTTCAATGTTCAACTAGTTTCAATGTATACACTAGCATAAGAAAAGCTTTCTGGAGCGCTTTGACTGAAGACCCGACTGTGGGTGGGACAGGGGACAGCGCTCGCCGCCCGCTGGAAGACCGTTCGAAGCTTGCAATGTTACTGCGGAAGGTCAAGCCAATGCAACGCACTCTTAATTCTTGCTTACGGTGTACTTTTCTGCGTCACATTCTGGTAGCGGGGTTTTACCTCCGCCGAAATTCGTCGTTAACTTTGACGGCGCACCGATTCGGTCACTGCGTTGCTGTGCAGTGGTTGTTACGGCAAGCTAACGAGGCGAGTTATACTCTTGAACTGTATGAATATGCTTATTATTTGTGTAGATTCTAAAAATTTAGCAGTTATGAGCTCAAGCTGTGCGTGTGAAGCTGATTTGCCCAGGTGTATTTTGGGTGCCACTGATAGCGGTAGTGTAGCATTGTTGCATGGAATTGTGAATATGGTAGGCGTACTTCTTCTTGCTTGCGTGGGCCGGCTATTTAGGACCAAGTAAGTGTTTAACAACTGTATACAGCGTTACCGCCTGGAGCGAAGGTGGCTTGGCCGTGCTTGCACGATGTGGTATGTTGCAGCATATGTAGCATTGTGTGTGTGAAATTCTTCTGCGTATTCATACATGAGCGCAATCTGGCTACTGAGGGCCAACTAAGAGCTGAACAATTGTCTATAGTGTTAGTGCATGCAGCAAAAGGGGTTTGGTTATGCTTGCATGACCAAACTCCTTTGGCATGTGTGTTTCCTGTAGCACTGTCTGAAGTAGGGCGGGGTAGTGTTCTCTGCGTAAAGTTGTTCTGTGCGTTCCTACTTGCATGGGGGCTGGATGCTGGAGCTGAGGGCCAAGCGAGTGTTCAGCAGTCCTATATAGCATTAACGTGTGCAGAAATCGAGCTGGGATGTACTTTGACGTGACGTTGCGTTGCAGCGCGAGCTGCACCAAAACTCGGAGCATCTCTTCTCAGGGCAGCTCCTCTCCACCAGCCCCACGCCCTTCAGCCGCAGGTCCCAGCCTGCCTGCTGACAGGAGATGAGGCCGATTGCTGTTTTTAGGCTCGTACCTTAAGTAAATCGATTCTGCTGTAGCTTACTAACGGTTGGGAGCCTCTCTATCTGGAAGCAAGCTCGATTTCAGCTTCCTAAATGCAGGGTCCTCTGCAGAGGAACCGCATATGACGGACATCATGATGC
>NW_013573045.1:0-952 GCF_000499745.2 Eimeria mitis | reverse complement strand
CCTCGACGGATACATTTCCCCTCAAAAAGCACTCAAAAAACTACAGTTACTATTGGAATATTTTCTATTACGACAATGGTGGTTATATCTATACAAAGGCTCTAGCAAAGGTTCAGCTCGCCTGGAGTCTGTTTGTCATGCCAGCCTTCCGATATTCGCTGCCGTGCAGGTTGTGCGTTGGAGTAGTTCACCGCGACATAATCGTAGGCATACCTTGCATAGCCCAGCGGCGGGCGCACATTCGTCCCCCTGGCGACACTATCAAGGTCTAGGTGCCATGAAGTAATGAGTATGCACCTCTGAGGGCTTCGAACGGCATTTGCATCATCTACGGTAAGAGGAGTGGAGGCGATGCCTAAGCAAAAGAAGAACGAAAACGCTCCTGGGCAGCGCAGGGTCGCTCCCAGGAAAGATGCGGCGATGTAAGCATTCCATCGTGGTGGTCTTAGGAAGATCGCAGTTTGGGGGGATTCGAACCACTTACCACATCTGAGAAGGCTCCATTAATTTGTGTCAAATTATGCTGCTCGTCGGATGTTAAACAACAAAGAGCAATCAGAGGGCAGACCGCACGCTGCATTTTCAACTTATGCATGAACCGCATCCCCGAAACAGCCCCAAGCTTTGTTCCGCGGTGCCGGCGCCTCTTACATCTTGAAGCTGAAACTGAGCGGCAAGCAGCAAACAGATGAGCTGCTAGGAAAAGTGAGAGTTCAACCCTCCACTAGCGTACTGGGTACAATCCGATTATGTCGACAAGAAAATGTGGTGAGCGGCGCATGACCCTCGGCTTCAGGCCGCCCACCAAAACCAACATGAAGCAGCAAAATGGTGCAGATCGACGAGATACTTGACCGCTTGCAGGGCTTAGCAGTCTGTTCATCATTCATCATTTAACTTTGCCGACGGGTTCTTGTAGATCCTGATTCACCCCGACAACTTGCAGAAAACC
>NW_013573044.1:3551-4504 GCF_000499745.2 Eimeria mitis | reverse complement strand
ATATATATATATATATATATATATATATATATATATATATATATATATATATATACATATATATATATTTATTTATGTATAATATTTGTGTTGTTTAGGATGCGTTTACTAAAGGAAAACGACATAGAAGCATACACTCGTTTGGTGCAGCAGACGAAGAACGAAAGGCTGCAGGAGCTGCTGCGGGCGACAGAAGAGTTTCTGGCGTCTCTGGGGAGAAAAGTACAAATACAAAAAATGGAGACAGATAGAATGCATGCACATACACAGACCCAGCTGTATGTACACCGCAAAGTGCATGCTTGTTCCTGCTGCTGCTGCTGCTGCTGCTGCTGATGATGATGATGATGATGATGATGATGATGCTGTGGTTGTTGCTGTTGCTGCTGCTGCTGCTGCTGATGATGATGATGATGTGGCTGGTGCTGTTGCTGCTGGTTTATTTGGTGCTGCTGCTCTTGTTGTTGTAGTTGGTGCTGCTGCTGTTTTAGTTGTTGCTGCTGCTGTTTTAGTTGTTGCTGCTGCTGTTGTGTTTGTTGCTGCTGCTGTTATGCGTGTTGCTGCTGCTGTTTTATTTGTTGCTGCTGCTGTTTTATTTGTTGCTGCTGCTGTTGTGTTTGTTGCTGCTGCTGTTTCATTTGGTGTTTGTGTTGCTGTATATAGCATTTAATATATGGGTTTCTATCTTTTATCTTCATTTGTTTTTTTTTCTTTTTTTTCTTTTTCTTTTTTTTCTTCTGATTGTTCTTTTGCTGCTGTTGCTGCTGCTGCTGCTGCTGTTGCTGCTGCTTTTGCTGCTGCTGCTGCTGCTGCTGCTGCAGAGGTGCTGAGGACGGCGTTGACAGCCGTAAGGACGGCCCGGAGGGTGTTGCAGCATCTGGGTCACCTGCTGCTGCAGCTGCAGCTGGTGCAGCAGCAGCAGCAGCAGCAGCAGCAGCAGGAGGTAAAGGAGA
>NW_013573044.1:3221-3451 GCF_000499745.2 Eimeria mitis | reverse complement strand
GTTGCAGCATCTGGGTCACCTGCTGCTGCAGCTGCAGCTGGTGCAGCAGCAGCAGCAGCAGCAGCAGCAGGAGGTAAAGGAGGTCATCGTGATAGATATTATTATTTATCGCATGCAGTCAGAGAAGAAGTAAAACAACCAAAAAGTTTAGTTGGGGGCTGCTTAATGCCCTATCAGATCGCCGGCCTGCAGTGGATGATCTCTCTATATAATAATAACCTACACGGAAT
>NW_013573044.1:1050-1696 GCF_000499745.2 Eimeria mitis | reverse complement strand
GTTTTTTTTTCTCGATTTTAGGGTTTAGTATTCAGAGGGTTTAGGGTTTAGGGTTTAGGGTTTTGTGTGTCTAAGATCTAGGGTTTAGGGTTTAGGGTTTAGGGTTTGTGTTTTATTGTGTATGTTTGTGCGTGTGTAACGTTGAGGTGTTCATATAAAACATTTCCTTTTTTATTCTGCGTGTTTTTTTCTAGGGTTTCGTTTCCAGGGTTTAGGGTTTAGGGTTTCGTGTTTAGGGTTTCATGTTTAGGGTTTAGGGTTTAGGGTTTAGGGTTTAGGGTTTAGGGTTTGTGCATCAGGGTGCTCGTCTGGAGCGTCGTCAGCTGCAGCGACAGCTAAAACAAATAGACTTTAATGTTTGTCTCACTACCTTTGATTTAGTAATCAGAGAAAGAAACGCATTGGCGGCACCCAGCTGGAGGGTGGGTCTTCTGCTGTCTCCTGCTGTCTCCTGCTGTCTCCTTTTGTCTCCTGCTGTCTCCTGCTGTCTCCTTTTGTCTCCTCTTTTATATAAACAACTGTTTCCCTTTTTGTCTCCTTTTTTACAACTGTCTCCTTTTGTCTCCTTTTTTTTATCATATACAAATGTCTCCTTTTGTCTCATTTTGTCTCCTTTTGTCTCATTTTCTCTCATTTTGTCTCCTTT
>NW_013573044.1:0-954 GCF_000499745.2 Eimeria mitis | reverse complement strand
AAAAAAAAAAAAAAAAAAAAAAAAAAAAAAAAAAAAAAAAAAATTAAATATATCAGTGTGTATGTGTGTGTACAGCATTTGGTGGTGGATGAGGGTCACCGGATGAAGAACAGCAAGTCAAAGTTTCACGTATCTGTCTCCTCTTTCTCTGCTACTCATCGTCTCCTTCTTACAGGGACCCCACTACAAAACAACCTAACTGAGCTGTGGTCTCTCCTTAATTTTCTTCTGCCGAAAATATTTTCTTGTGCTGATGATTTCGAGCGGTTTGTCTTTATTTTATTTATTTATTTTTTTTTATTTTTTTATTTTTTTTTTTTGATGGTTTTGCTCCGTTTCGTCGTGTTGTTTTATTTTGTTTTATTTTATTTATTTTATTTTAGCTTTTTTAGTTTTGTTTCGGTTGATTTGGTTGCGGTGGGGCTTCTTTTTATTTATACTATTTCTTTCTTTTTTTCTTTATTTTGCTTTTTTTATTTACACGGTTTCTATCTTTTCTTGTTTATTTTGTTTGTTTTTTCCTTGTGTTTTTGTGGTGGTTTTGTTGTTTTATTTTTCTTCTGTCTTTTTTTATATTTTATTTTATTTTAGTTGTTTGTTTGCCTCTCTGTTTGTTTGTTTGTTTGTCTTTGTGGTTTTCTGTTTTTTTTATATTTTTTATTTTCTGTTCTTTTTGTTTTATTTCTTTTTGTGTTTCTTCATTTCCGGGGGTTAGTTGCTCTTCTCGCTGTTTGTTTGTCTCTCTTTACCTTTTTTATTCTTTATTGTTTATTTTTTTGTTTATGTTCTTATTTATTTTCTTGTCTACTGTTTGTTTATTTGTTTGTTTGTTTGTGTGTTCGTCTCCTTGCTTGTTTGTCTATTTGTCTTTTTTTTTTGTTTGTTTAGGTTGTTGATATACAACTTTATATGTAAATACATATACATATATATATATATATATATATATATATA
>NW_013573043.1:1287-1485 GCF_000499745.2 Eimeria mitis | reverse complement strand
ATATATATATATATATATATATATATATATATATATATATATATATATATATATATATATATAAATTTGTTTGTATTAAAATATATTTATTGATAAATAAAACAAAAAAATGTTTTTCTTTTTCTGTAAACAACCGTTTACTCTTTATAAATATATTTCTACATTTATTTATTTATTTATATATTTATTTATTTATTT
>NW_013573043.1:676-1179 GCF_000499745.2 Eimeria mitis | reverse complement strand
TTTTTTTTTTTTTTTTTTTTTTTTTTTTTTTTTTTTTTTTTTTAAATTTTTATTTTATTTTCTTATTTATTTAAAAAGAAAATAACGCTAAAAAGAAATACAAATTTATTTATTTTTTATTTTTTATTTTTTTTTTTGTTTTATTCCTTTTATCTTCTCTTTACTCTTCTTATTCGTCTTCCTTAGTGTATATATATATATACGGATTTATTTATTTACTTATTTATATCTCTATATTTATTTATTCATTTATTTATATTTATTTATTTTTTTTTATATTTATTTATTTATTTATTTATATTTATTTATATTTATTTACAGGTCTACAATATCCTCAAGCATAGAGCTGATAGTATCAGCAATTCGTTCTATAGATATTTTATATTTTACCTCTATCTCCATAAATATTTATTTATTTATATTCATTTTTTTCTTTCTTTTTATTTATTTATTTCTTTTTATTTATTTATATTTATTTATATTTATTTATTTATTTATTTATG
>NW_013573043.1:0-576 GCF_000499745.2 Eimeria mitis | reverse complement strand
CGATAGCGTCAAGCATAGAGCTGATAGTATCAGCAATTCGTTCTATAGATATATTATATTTTACCTCTATAAATATTTATTTATTTATTTATATTTATTTTTTTATTTCTTTTTATTTATTTATTTCTTTTTATTTATTTATATTTATTTATTTATATTTGTTTATACTGTATACAGGTCAACGATAGCGTCAAGCATAGAGCTGATAGTATCAGCAATTCGTTCTATAGATATATTATATTTTGACGTTTTATTAAATTTAGATGCAATAAAAATATTAAAAAAAACAAAACATTTTCTTGTTTATAAACTCTTAGAAATATTTGCAACAAAAGGAACAAATGAACTACAAGAACTACACGCACAACACCCCAATTTACTCGATCAATACGGTATTTATTTTTATTTTATTTTATTTTATTTTAGTTTATTTTGTTTTGTTTTATTTTGTTTTAGTTTAGTTTACTTTGTTCTGTTTTGTTTTAGTTTTTTTTCGTTTTTTTCTGTTTTTTTTTGTTTTTTTTGTTTTAATGAACTACAAGAACTACACGCACAACACCCCAATTTACTCGATCA
>NW_013573042.1:1429-4326 GCF_000499745.2 Eimeria mitis | reverse complement strand
GACTCTGCACCTTCCAGTGCCCAACCCTCTCTGTTGTTTTGCCTCCTCCGTTTAGTTGGTCTTTTGAACGCACAGTTCTTTCTACGCGCTCCTCGTCAGGTGCAACAGCATTGATCTTGTGATCAGCTGTGCTTCTGCTTCCCCCACTCCACCCTAGCCTGCCGAAGTATCTCAACATACAGCAGGAAGAGGCGGATTCGGTGCTGCTCTTCCATGCACGAACACCGCAATGCCAACGCTTTCCACAGTTAAAGGCACTTAAAGGGAGGGGCAGCACAAGCGCATACTCGCAGGAAGCTGACCCAAGCTGTGTTTCTGCCTCGCTGAGGTAGCGGCATATTTGGCTGTTCACAAATGCATCCGTAGAGTCTTCATGTAGCATGTCTAGAAGAGAGCAGATGACAAATTGCGGCATATGGCGCTGTACTGAAGTAGACGTTGAGGTACCACCCGGTTTTCTTCCCGCTGCAGCAACCTCGGCACAGGCCGACAGAGCGTAAGAGGGCAGGCGAATACGCAGTTCTTCGGGAGCAGCGCGACGGCCGCACCAAATTAAATTGAGGTAAACAACAGCAGGAGCATCTGGAGATCCAATGGTGTTCAGTCGTCGGGGTGCACTTGTCAACGTGAGCAGAACGCGCTGGCCTTTTCGCAAGTTTTTAAAGCAGTCAAACTGGACGCCGGTGGGATGCCGCAACACAACCTTTGCAGTTATGTACTTGCTTCTGACTGGATTTGCAGCTCCACGAAAACAAACTGCAGGTGCTCCTCTTTCTGGTTTGAATGACCGAGGATTTAAGGAGGAAATAAGAGGGAAAGAATGACGCGCATCCACCGAAGGTAAACGAAGGTCATGAACGGACTGTAAAGAAACAATACAACATGAAGCATGGGAAGTGCGCGCATGCACGCACGACTACCTACTACGCAAGACTAACAATAGAACAGAATTTTTACAGCCATCTTCCTGCATCTCTACCCTAAACCCTAAACCCTAAAACCCTAAACCCTAAACCCTAACCATAACAACGAACTGCTGCAAGGGAAAGAGTCCATGAAACACATGATACTACAGCAAACAGTTGCTGTCCACTTACCCGTGAAGTGACGACTCTTCTCTCGAGGAGGAAGTCCGCGAACTTGAGGCTCCACAGATATTGAAAAGCCGAGTGCAGCTCAACAGACCGTCGCACGGCTGCTGGACTCGGCGGAGTTGCCAAATAATATGAAAGTGCAAGCAACAAAATAGAATACAGGAAAGCCGCAACCACCGCCACAGCATCTGAGGTGGAACGCGTATGACAGCACAGCACAATGAACGCAGCATATCCCCTTTATGCATTCGCATGGTAATAGAAACGTCAGCAGTTATGTAAGCGAAGCACACAGAATATTCATAAGAGGGCACACCGTACTGTTGCACGTGCGTCAGCAGGGAGCAAATAAGCAGACCGAAGGCACGAACAACAGAAAGAATATGCAACTAGACAGGCCATGGACAAAGTACATAAAAGCATATAACAAAGCCGCCAGATAACGCAAATGAGTAAGCAGTGAGCACGTTCAAGCAAAACGATATTAAGCTCACCTCCGGCCTGAAACTCAAGACGGCGTGAAGCCGCCGCTGCTTCTCCGCTGCAGACGAGGCCAGCAATGAAGGCAGCAGCCACAATGCCGGAAAAAGTATGCGCTGCAATAAAACGCCGTTCCATAGTACGACTGACATCTAAGCCAGGAGATCCGTGCGTTATCAAGCCTGAGGGGATCGGAAACACGAACGTAAACTTCAACCCTTACTCAGCGTTTGGACGCTAAACATTTAGACATAGACAATCACGAGGCCGTATCGAGCCTCTGCGTACAGGTACATCACTGTTCAGCTTGCTCCCTAAACACGTGCGATTGGAGTTAGAATCGGCATAAGTGCGTGCATGCGACATATGTGCCTCTGTGTACTCAGAACACTTAAATTCATGGGTTGGATACAGCACATTGCTTTTGTCTAATTGTGTTCGTTGAAAGCCAAGACTAGCCGCAGCTAGCTGTGGCTAGCTACAGCTAGCTAGTCAACTAGCTATATCCGTCTACTTCTGCTTTGGCGCTTTTCGCGTGCAAACCGTCATCAGGCGCACCAGCGAAGGAACTGCACAGGAGATGCAACAGCTTTCCGCATTCCTTCTTGCCTTCACTTGATTGATCACCCGCTTCTTCTTCAAGTTGCAACCTTTTCAGCTGATTAAGACAAGAAACACAAAGATGAAATGACCTTACGTATCTCGCGTGGAAGTAGTATTCCTCATTGAGTGTAAAGGAACAGTGAAGCACACATGTTGCGTAAGCGGCGCCTGACGCAAGCTTGTACGTCTCAGTCTGAATCACAACCAGGCTGCTTGCCTTTCTCTTGCCGCCACTTTCAGGGAACTTACCGAAGCAAAGATGCGTTCGCGGAGATCCATATCGAGGGAACATTTCAGCGCTTTCCACTTGACGAGAGAAGCCGTCAGCTGGACAGCTCCAGTGCAAAGTGAGAGGACAAACGAGAGCGNAGCCTCTGCCTCCCTCCAGCAGATATATTAGCGTAAGCAGCGCCCACGCAGCCAAAAACATACAGCTAAGGATCAGCAGATGTAGCCGAGGGCCGTACGCGCATCTGCAGAGCCACGATAAACGCAAAACTCATCTGACTCATTCACCGCCTACTGCAAAGCTCGAGAACCCTCCTGATACAATAACCCTTTCCCACATTGAGTCGCAGACTACCCGGAATATCGTTCTCGTTTGAAAAGAGAAAACAGTCGGCGATTACCCGCTGATGGCTCGGCTGATCGTCTCGAAGACTTCAGTTGAGCGACTGGTTGCCGGATCTGAACTGCGACAGGGCGAGAGGGAAACGCTGT
>NW_013573042.1:0-1275 GCF_000499745.2 Eimeria mitis | reverse complement strand
TCCTGTACAGGGCAGCTTTTCGCTTTGACTCTGCCCGAACGAGCGGTTCTCCACCTCGCTAAAGAATACCTGAGCTGTGCTATTCCGGACACACGTGGTCTCTGGAGCTTCTGCCCATTCTTCAGTTGCCCGTTCCCCTGTACGTGATGACGCATCAGGGGCAACGGGGCCTTCCTCTTTAACAGTTCTCTGACGCTTGCGAGAAGCCTGCAGAAGCAGGTACAGCATATGCGCGAATGATGCTGCTGGCGTGCACGTGCTCATGAAGAAGTTGCAGAGCAGTACCGCAACCATAAGAAACGTTTAAAGCAAACTGCCACGCCGTTTGCAGATCAGTAATGACGGCGCAGGTGAGGGTATAATCATGGCATTACAGCCATAATAAGACAAAATCAATGCACTACGAACCGAGGTGCATCCAAAGCAACGGAGTATTGCTCTAAAAGTAATATCGCATGAATCCACCAGGACAAATGCGGCTGCCAGAAGGCTGGGGTGCATGTAGGCACGCACATAAACATCAGCAAGCTCAGTAGCTAGCTACCCAACGAACTGTCCACGTCGCTAGCTAGCATGCAAGCAAGTGAAGCTTACCGATTTCCGGCAATGAAAAGTGAGTGCAAAAGACCTTCGTGAGGCTCCACCCTCGGTTGGTGCGTCTTCGCTTGCGATTGACTGAACGGATCTCAGTCGGGTATCTAGGGTAGCAGCAGCAAGTTGTAGTTCACTAGTAACATAGCGGCCTGCTGCAGCTTCGTTTGCAACGGACCTTGACAGCTCGCAGTTGCCTATGGAAACCAGCCGGGTGCTGCTGTAGCTGCTCATTCGTGTCGAGTCCAGCATATGTTTGCCTGCTTGTTCTCTGCGCGTTGTGCTTGGAGGATCTTCAGGAAAGAGGCTCAAAGATACTTCTCGCTCTTCTTCACAAGGTCTAGATGCGTCTGTTTGCGTGTCTTTTTGCACTTCTTCTTCTTCTTCGAATTCCACCGTTTGGCCCTGGTCCTCCTCAGCTCGTTGCGTCGTATCTTCTTGAGTATCTGAATCCACCGATCTGGCCCCTGTGGAAGCTGGCTGTTTAGCACTTCTAGGAAGAACATCAGGTGTGGAGTACCGCAATTCCCACCCCGTTGTATCTCCCACATGGAGCAAGCGCGCCGACCCGGGGTTTCCGTACCGTCGCACAACGGCTGGATCTGCTGCTGCTGCTCCTGCTGTTAACGAGGAGTTCTTTGTTCCCGTTCCCGCGACACTGGAAGCAGCATCCGAGTTTTTCTC
>NW_013573041.1:2282-4326 GCF_000499745.2 Eimeria mitis | reverse complement strand
TGCGTGCGAATTTGTTCGGCGCAACCTATTATCTTCTGCTGTACGAATACAAGAGTAGTTGTCACCTGATGTTGAGCTTTCGTTTGCGTGCGAATTTGTTCGGCGCAACCTATTATCTTCTGCTGTACGAATACAAGAGTAGTTGTCACCTGATTTCCTCATGAGCTCTTCCGCACCCAACTGGAAAGCTTACACTTGTTGATGTTTGCAACGCACGGCGTCGGAAGGAAGGCAGTGGGTGCCCTCTCCATATGCTTCAGAAAACCTGGCAGGCTGGTGCGCCTGAAAATCACCTCGCATCTTGGGAATTCACGTCGTGCATTACTTTCGGCCAGGTTTAAGATTAAATCTAGCACTTCAAAAGCGAAACAAGTTGTGGTCTGCGGATTCCACGCAACTCAGGCACTGGTGCTGCAGCTATACGCATGTCGTGCGAATTTGTTGGCCATGCCGTACGACCACCATGGCAATTCCATCTTTTAGAGCATTTATATCGCGGCTATAGGGGATGAGAATAGGGTCGTACGCATGTTTTCTCTAGACGTTGCTATCTCTGAGCCACCCCCAGGCATCCGTAATAAATCAGTTTTGATGCATAGATGCCATAACGTGTTGGATCTCCTTTATCGTAGGCTCATTCGGTCGTCCAAAAGTTGTGAGGGAACGGGGAAGAGCAATGTGTCATTGTTTAATCCAGTACAACGCTTATTGATTGTGCCTTACCCTTGCAGTGGCGCTCGCTAGTATGCAGCTTAGGCCAGAAGACGACGCTCCGAGTTACTAATCAGGTGGATCGGCCAAACTATTTGAATATTTTTTTTTCGCTTTGGTCACGTTGTATGTGCGCCTTCCGTTGTGACTACTTAGAAGAGCTTGACCGATTTCACTTGAAGGCGCAGGCAGCCACTACAAGTGCCTTGGCACCTCTTAACGAAAACATCTGACAACATTTTGGTGGATACAACACGCAGTAAGCAGTAAAACCTAAAGGGATGGTGCAAGCACTGTACACCGAACGATTCAAGGGATTTAAGCATGAGAGAAGCGGTTTGGGCTACTAAGCACAGGAAGTTCTGTGATGCTGGGGAACTGGAGAATTATACCATGCATTGGGAGGGCGAGGAACTCAGAAGTCATGTCAAGCAGTATATATGTTTGCTGTCAGCCAAGGCAAGCATCACACACTAAATTTATCTGCTGCTTAATAGAAAGTGACAGGAACCTTCCAACCCGATGTACAGCTCCCGCTGTGCCTCCACCTCTGGAGGCGGTCAATTTAGTTGCTTGTCGTACGGGCAAACCAGCATTTGGTTCGTTGCACACTTGGAAAGTTTCGGTGGGATAATGCTGCCTCCTAGAGCAACGGTGAAACTTTCTTATTGGGCAAACATTCCTTGTTCACTTTCTACGGACTGGAAACATACTTGCTAAAATTATCCAAATAAAAGTACATGCAGGATTCATCACAGGGGGACGTCACGACTAAACTCAAGGTTGGTAGAAACAGCATGCAACCGCAGTATGGGAATGTTTGTCTGCATCTGCTGCTGTGGTAAGGCACTGGACGCGATGTATAGGCAATTCGCCCAAGCACGCGTGCTCCTGTCGCCCCTGCTAGCAGTATACAAGATTCCGCAGAAGACAGCCTGCACAAGGCAGCTCCCTGCCGCGCTTCACGCCATAACTGCAGTATATCACCGCTACATCAATACCACGTACTACTTAGTTTTGGTACCACGAAGCATGCCTTTCTAAGTTTTTTGAACCAGTTTATAAACGCAAATACGGGCAAGCTGGATCTAGGCTTGCAAATTTGCTTGGCCGCCAGGACGAGAAACGCCGCTGATACTGCTTTGTGTCACAAACCCACTACACGTTAGAAAAACGATGAAACGCGAGGTAAATCCACACAACCTGGTTCAATCCACAAGCGTGGGCTGAACGCACTTTCTGCCGATTTTTGTGACTCCATAAAATGAGGAAGCAATGCGGCATGCTGTCCCTCAACGCAGTTTGCAAACCCCTACAGCGACAAACAAATAGT
>NW_013573041.1:0-2232 GCF_000499745.2 Eimeria mitis | reverse complement strand
AGCATTTCAGTTAGCAGTGTCTCATCTCGCGACACTGATCCGAGCCGTACCGCCGCGACCGTACGCGTGCATGATTGTTGATGAAATCTTGGGAAGCAAAATTGGTGCAAGTCAATATGCACTTATTAGCCGCCTGCGACGGCATACTGAGGCTCCACCGCCACATTATCCTGCGCAATTTTGGCAAACCGCATAGTTTCAGAACTGGCAAAAACGATGCTTACCCTACCCTGTAACCACTCAGCTGCACACCAAAACAATAACACACCGAAGGTTAGCACAACATTTGAACGCTAGCAGCGCACCAGTGTCCTTCAGCTCGCAAATCATGGACTACCGTGAGCTCTTGTCCTCAAGAGGCCCGACTGTGTCCGTTAGTTTGGACACCAAGGCATAAGAAAGCGCTGCACACCAACGGCACAATGTGCGTAAACTCTTCAGGGACTGCACCTGGCGGCGTGCTGACACGCTCTACGGACCCAAACAGCCGTCCCATTCTCAAACATGCTAGCAACTGTTCCAGAAAGCCAGTGGGCGGAAGCATGTTCGCCGTGTTGGCAGTCCCCGACTCCCACAACCAGCATGATTGTGGCGGTCTCCCTACGGATATGCCGGGTTCGTTAACCCGAAGCAGGCGCATCGAGCGGTGGCCCATCAGTCGGAGCTGTATTGGACTCATGAACAGAGATTCCAGTGAGTAAACGCACTCGCTACACGATGCGCAAACAAGAAGCATCCGCCAGCCGCAATCAGATGCACGCACAGCTCAGGACGACGCAAGTTAACGAACTACGCCATGGGTGGCTTTATTTGCTGATGGCAAATTTCACGAACATTTCATGAGCTGCCGTCTGGTACTTCTGCAGATTGGTCTGAGTCCTGTACAGGTCAAACCACTCACATGCAGCTCATCGAAGCTTTACACAGACCACGCATCGGTGACCAGTATCAACACTAGCGATAATGACCAAATATGCAACACGACCATGCCGCGCAAATCGCGCGAACGCGGAAATAGCGGCTCCCTGATGATCCCGTGCTTGTGGAAACATCGGGAACCCTCCATATTGTCTCCACAAAACTCCAGCATGTGCTCAGCATACAGGCCGCCCGCAGCTCTTGAGCTGTTGGTCGCTGAGACGGACGGAAATTGCCAACTGCAGGCCAGAGCAAATCAGCAAGCGGCGGCAAGCAGATATATAGCACGTACAGTACTCGGTGCGTCTTGCGCATCCTTTGTCAACCTGCGACCGAGGTGGTCGCACCGGCAGGGGCAGGTGAAGACGTTCAAACACTCGAACACGCATACGCGACGGTCTCAGTTTCAGCACGTTCGTTATTCTGTGCGCCCGTACTTGCCCGCCTAGCAGTCGAGACGCAGAAAGTCTGCGTTCACGAGTTGCCTCTTCCAGAAAGCACACGGCACGGCAGCTCAATAACAAAAACGCTTCCTCAACATAGGCCATTCCTTGAGCAAGCCATTAAGGCACAACGAAGCAGGTGCACTATGACCAACTATATCCAACGCACTTCGAGCAGGCGTCTCACAACACGTAGCCACCGTGTTCAGTACGGACTCTCTGGAGCACGACAGATTCACCTCGGGACTCAGTCTCACTCTGGTTTGCCAGACATCTGCAAGTGAACGCTGCAACGTGCATACGCACTCCAACACGGATACGTTCCAAATAAAATCATGACCCGCCAAAACTGCAACGCCACAGAGAGCAAAGAAAGTTCTACGCACAGCACCTGCGGGCGCAAGGTGAAATGCAGTCACAAACGCCGACGCTCCATTCGCATACACTGTCACATTCAAAACATATCCAAATACCATGAATCTAACGGCCTGCAGTCACAGCATGGCACTGTGCCTCCGCCCAAACAGTCCCCAACGCCAACATCCGGACCCCTCCGAACGGATAGGTAAGCTGGCACGGAGCACATCCACACACGCGCCAGACGTGCTGTCGCACTCATTCTCAAAGATCCTCTATCTACCGCGCAGATCAGGCAAGTAAGTGGTCAGCGCTCCATGTCACTCGGTGATATAAACTCAGGTCAAGACGCAGCAGTCGTCACACGAGCGCCGCAACTAACCGTCGACCGCAGAGATACCGCAGCTGGCTTCCTATCGTAGCACTGCTACTCCAGCAAAGCTGTGTCCTGCTCTGCACCTTATTTCACTTAATTGTAGAATTTGAACAAGCGTTGTTGGCATGTTCCAGCGTC
>NW_013573040.1:17210-20280 GCF_000499745.2 Eimeria mitis | reverse complement strand
TGAAGGGGCAGTTAGAATGATGAAACATTGATGGTTAGCTTTCGGCGAAGGCTGACAGCATTCATTGGGAGAATGGCCGACACTGCGCGAAGTCTGTGCTTAAGAAAAATCGATGTGACCTGCGCTGAAATGCCCCGGCGAAAACGGAAACCACTTCTTTTTCTCGTGTATACGTTGAACTTCTAAGGTTCATACTGAAACCTCTCTCATCGTAGCGCGGTGACAGCTGCATCTCCATCAGAATAGAGAGAGACACATCTTGGTGTCGAGGTGCTCTCCGGCGCTAAGGAGTGTACAGGTGTTAGTTAGGCCCCTCTGTCTACCTATGGTTAGATTGGCGCTGCCGGCTACAACATTTCCATTACGTGCATATGCTGGGGTTTAGGGCCAGGGTGGAAGTCGACCTCATGCTAGGTTTGACGCTGAACGTGCTCACTAAACTGCGATGCGTACTGACCTATGGCGACAAGTTTCCTTGCAGCAACGCCATGTTGCCAGCAGCAGCACATATAAACAATAGCAGCAGATGACGTTCACCGCTTCCACTTGCTAGTTATTTTTATTCGAGTCAGTGCCCCCCTCTGGCTACCGCCTTCCGTCTTCTTTGCCTACCTTTCCCTTGTTGGATGGCCAGATACGGGGTTGAGCTGACTGCACGGGGGGAGATAGGTGGAGCAAATGCACTTTTTTATGCGTGTCGTTTGATATAGACAGTTGTTCACCACTTCCTGAGTCCTTAATTGCCGTCCAGCACGTGGACATAAATCTGCGTGCGAAAATCGAACAGACCATGCTATATCTGCTCAGCTTTATGTCTCTGTGCCTATGACATCTGTATGCTCGAAGATAACTTTCACCGCGTTAGCCTTTTTTTGTTCGGTTGCAGCTTAGGACTCTCGGCTAAGGTTGAGGACTCTCCCTCTTGAACTGACCCCAGTCGAGTACAATTCCAAAAACGTGGGACTGTAGAGCGTGCAGCAAGCAAATGAAACAAAGTACCATTTTTGTCAACGTTCAAATGTCCTTTATTTACAATTTCTGTCTGTCCTGCACACGCTTTCTTCACGCTGTGGTTTCTGCCTCTTCTGTCTTTCATACTCTTGCTTCTATCCAGTTAATTGAAGTCAACACGTATGCTTCCTGCAAACCTATCCTACTTCGTCGTATGCAACAGCTGGAATCTCTCTGAACTGAGCATAATGCCTGGTCAATATTTCAGATGTTATGTTTTCACAGTAAAAGTAGTTCTCAGAGCACAGGGAAATGCAGGGGGAGTAGACGTTTCAGGCGTTGAATGCCGCTGTGCAGTTGCGTCAGGTGAATGCTCAGCTAATACTAGCACACCAACAACAGGTGCAGATGCACTTGAATTTAGTGCCCTCATTGACTGCTTGGGCAAAGGAAATGGTGCTGAATGTTGCGTAAAGGGAGTCTGAGGTGCAAAGAAGTGTACAAGTTAGCTGAACAGCGAAAAAAGTACTGAAGTTTAGCGATCATACACAAAATTGTTCTAACACTGTCATTCCGGACGCCAATTGCAAACTCTTCCTTAAGGAGCAAGCTTGTTTGGGGGGTTGTAACGAGTCACCAGATCTCGGAAAGAAGCACAGAACAACTGCCTGCATGGCACTAGGGCGAAATTTATGAGAAACCATGAGCTAGCTGGCTTTCNTGGTTCGACTGCCTTGCATTTTGCAGAGCGTGAGGCGCTGCAGACTGCCACCAGCTGGCTAATAAATTGTTTAACCCATATAGCGGCATCTCGGCACTAGGCCAGTAAGCAACCTTTGCCAGCTTGCTTGCCGCCTGACGAGCTGCAGAGGCACTGAACCTTCTTGGATCATGCATTGCGCTGTTGCTCAGTAAAGATCGTAGCGGCAGCCCATATGCTGTTATTTGCGTGATTGTTCTTTCTACAGCCATCACCACTGCCGTACGAGCACGGCAGACATCTCGGCAAGTCTGCTTAAAATGAAGAGGAAGTCTCTAGAGCGCTCCCTTCCGAACCTCCAAGCAGGAAGAAATGTCCAACGCAACTATCACGATCGTTTGATGCGCTGCGTGAAGTGCATATAGTTTACTCCCTTTGCACGTATTAAGACTCTACATCTAGATTCAGCGTCTTTGCCTCCGTGCGTGAACCGATTTAAGCGCCATTTCATCCTCCTTCACGCACGTCCAGAAAAATTGAGCCAAGCCTTCCGCTCACATCTGCGCACCTGCTCTTTGCATCTAGTGGCGCTAACTGCCGGTTTGTCAATTCGCTTTTTCCGCTGGTCTTGCAAGGCAAGCAGCGATACATAGAGGTACTGGGTGTAGAGGAGTTACCGAAGGTGGCCTCAGCCCGCAACGGGCCTGCCACGTCATTGTTAAAGCACTGTCCAACAAGACTTCGGAATGTGAAATTAGCGTTGGAGCGGGTGTTTTCCGATTGAACCTACTCAGGGGAGCATATCCCTCTGCATCTTGCTTGTCTTATTCTGCCTCTCTTTGGTATGTTTTGGCTGCCTGCTCAAGAGCATAAAACTGTATGCGCCTGCGCTTTTTTCGCGCAACGCATGGGAACGGCTACTGCAAAGTTAATCGATAGGCTTAAAAACGGTAAGGTTTAATCTGGAGAAGGTATAGGCGAACCAGAAATTCAATGGGCATCCAGCAAGCATGATGCAGGTGGAGCCTCAGCTCGCGACTGAGCTGTAATTAACATTAGCTGTATACGTATCAACACTTCATGTGCGAAAAATGCGATCCACACTTGGTCAATATATTCGGATGATTTACACATAAATTAACGGTAATGCCCGAGTCCACACTTGGTCAATATATTCGGATGATCTATACATAAATTAACGGTAATGCCCGAGTACAAGCGGGATCTGAAGAAAAAAAACTTGCACAGCTGTAAAGTCCACTGCGCGAGCAGTTTCTCTTATGTAGCTCATATCTTCTTCTCATCACACGGTGAAAATTATACTCATAGTGTGACTCAGCAACAGCAGTCATGCGATTCAATTTTTCCACGCTGGAAGACTATACAGTGGTCGTGGACATTCTGTGCTACACAGTGTCG
>NW_013573040.1:16865-17110 GCF_000499745.2 Eimeria mitis | reverse complement strand
ATTCGGATGATCTATACATAAATTAACGGTAATGCCCGAGTACAAGCGGGATCTGAAGAAAAAAAACTTGTACAGCTGTAAAGTCCACTGCGCGCGCAGTTTCTCTTATGTAGCTCATATCTTCTTCTCATAACAGGGTGGAAATTATACTCATAGTGTGACTCAGCACCAGGAGTCATGCAATTCAATTTTCCACGCTGGAAGACTATACAGTGGTCGTGGACATTCTGTGCTATACAGTGTCG
>NW_013573040.1:16640-16765 GCF_000499745.2 Eimeria mitis | reverse complement strand
TATTCAGCTCCATTCTATATGCCAATCAATCATGCGGTATAAAACAATTTAAACTGGATGGAGGGCCTTGCGTATGTTTGGCCCGATGTCGTCTGCGTCGGAGAGGGTGTATTGGGGTGTAACAA
>NW_013573040.1:16254-16540 GCF_000499745.2 Eimeria mitis | reverse complement strand
ATATATATATATATATATATATATATATATATATATATATATATATATATATATATATATATATGTACGAATATGCAAGCTTGTATTTGCATGTATACATTATTCAGCTCCATTCTATATGCCAATGAATCATGCGGTATAAAACAATTTAAACTGGATGGAGGGCCTTGCGTATGTTTGGCCCGATATCGTCTGCGTCGGAGAGGGTGTATTGGGGTGTACCAACGGCTTGTCAATGCCAGACGTCCCCTAGGAGATGCACTAAGGCGCTCGATATGCCTGCACG
>NW_013573040.1:14785-16154 GCF_000499745.2 Eimeria mitis | reverse complement strand
TCTCGACGGCTCGCCTCCTCTTACGACAAAAAATAATTCAAGATGGCCAACGATGAGATGCAGAGCTTTCCCCTGCAGATTCCTATCCGTCTCCGGGTCCTCCCAGCTTCACAGGAAGCATTGCCTGACCGTTTAATACACCTTTAAGATTCACGAGGCAAACACCCTACCGTCCTGCAGCTGCTCCTTGTGCTATCCCCGAGCCACCCACTCTGCCCCTGCAGCTGCAGAACAACCATATTGCTTATGCCCAACTGGTAGCCGCCAACTGATCCTGGAGTGTTCGTCTCGGGAGCCACAAAGAGTGATCGATCGCCAAACTGTTCCTGAGTCCCAACCAACCAATCAGCAGCTGCTCTTCAAGCGACCGGCGCAGCGCCCTTCAGCCAACGGCACAGAGCAGTACTGTGGAGCAACCACACCTTTTCATATCTTGCGTCACAATATCTGCTTTTGCTTGTGGCAACAAACGACCTCCCAGAAACTCCGGGCAAATCCCACAGTCGCTCGACGGGCTATGCGTTGCGCACAAGAAGATAGTCTTGAGAATTGTGAGGCTTCGTCAGTAGACAGCACAGCGCTTCTTCTCCCGTCCTTTCCGATGTTCATGGTGCGTAAACAAATGATGCAGAATGCACAATCAACCCATTTGGGGTAGCCCCCTGAGCCCCAGGCTTTGCGTTGCACAGTTGCCTTGGTCGCGGCTGCTAGTCAGCTCTCTGAAACCCTGTGGTTCCTCGCTGCATACGATAAGGCAGTCACAACACACCACAGAGGCTTTGGTTTTGGGGCGCATGAGCGCCTGCCGTCTTCCTATTTTTTTCGCTTTACGTGCTATGCTTTGCAATTATCCGTATGTGTCTCTTCTGCCAGACACATACCAAACATTGCAAAGCATCCGCTCTAGAGCCTACCATACGCAAAAGGGGGCATCAATAGACTGCCCCGTTTGGCGTTCGCTAGCAATCAACGAACATACACTCACCGACAAGTTGGATCGTGAGACAACCCGTTATATTGCTGCCAGCTTCCGTCTTCAACTCCACGCTTCTCTCTATTAAGCGTCGACCTGCAAGGCCGTCAGCAAAGAAAGCCAATCGAGACAACCTATGACCGAAGCATGGGAGATGTGTCTCAACGGAATATGCTAGCAGGCGAAAATTACGATTGCAGGAACACATAATTCCTGAAGAAAAGGATGCCTGTTTGGAGAGCATAGGAAGTGATGAAGCGGCATGTTGGCCTTACTGTCTCCATTCTCGAAAAGCGCAGTCGCATCCACACAGAAGTTTTCCATAAATATCGCGGCGGCTTGCAAAATCTGCGGCGCACATTGAGCTCGCAAAGAGAAGAAGCGTAGTGTGAATGT
>NW_013573040.1:12507-14685 GCF_000499745.2 Eimeria mitis | reverse complement strand
CTGCGGGGAGCAATGACCAGTAATTCAACCATTTGGGCTCATTCCTCATGACTGCCGCCCAACGTACTCTGTCGCTTGGCCACCCAGGAGAGGAAACCTGCAACAAACACGCAATATCAAGAACGCTTAGTGGGCGTGAAGTGAAATCCAGCAGCCGCCGCCTTCCTTTGCTGAAGCTGACACACAGTGCAGAGTGCATGCGTTTTCTTCTCACCGTATGAGAAACACTAATCTCGATAGAAAAGCCTCTAAATCTTATCCTAAATCGCCCTGCAGATTTCACACCCCAGCAGTGCAGGTAAGCAGCGGATTTAGAAGATGTCAGGTCTCTCGCCATCTAGTGCTGACATGAAGCTACTCTTAGAAATGCCGCTTTCGTTACAGTCAAAGACAAATAAAGCAACTCGAAAGCGTTAAGACAAACCCTCACTTGTTATACCTTTGAGCAGGACGACTGTGCAGTGCATAAATGATGCGTGAATGCAGACTGTGCTTAAACGCTACACCACCAGCAGAATTCGGCTGTTGGACTTCTCACCCGGATGAGGAGGTCTGGGCTGGCTTCCAGCGCTTTGAAGGAAGCGCAACACGGTGTTCAGGTTTTCTCCCGTCTGCAAACAGACGGGTGCACAAACATCACACCGCGAAGTTCGCTTAAGGCTTCCCAACCGCAGAAACAACAGCGACAGCAACAACAGCGCCGCCGTCTGAGTCTCTGCAGCTCTCTTCCCTCAAGCTCAAAAGCAAATCCCAAAACGAGTATTGCAGCAACCGCAACTACAAACCTCTCCCTGTTCCCTTTCCTCTCTGTTTCTTGCGCTTCAGTGCTCTCCGCTGGCTCTGCGACACGCACGACGTACCTCCCGTTCGCCGATAAGTGGGAAGGCGTACATCCAGCCTGCCGGGAAATCAGGCTGATAGAACGACTCAAGCGCACCCGCTGCGGATGTAGCTACTCGTTTTAGGCCGGCCACGAGAGGACCACCTGCCTTGGTTACGGCGGACGCAGTTGTTTGCTGGGATGCTCCTGCACTGGGATGCGGCATTTCTCCAGCTGCACTAGCTTCCTCGGTTCCCCAACTGTCCCCACTGGATTGCTTTCCTTGTACAGCTGTTAGCGCTCCCCCATATTCCCGGACAGCCGGAGCTGCTGTTGGCTTTTGGGACTTTGCAGGCTCCTGCCCTGCTTCCTCTGCATCGCCAATCCCTGCAGGATGTTCAGGCGCTTGCAAATCAGTCATTGGCTGCCAGGGAAGCTGTTCTGGTACATCTTCTGGCCGTTCCCCAGACTTCCTACCCTTTCCAGAACGTCCTGACATATCAACCAATTCAAACTCAAGCTGCTGTGTCGTTCCTGTCGAACTTGCCCCTGGACCTGCCCAAGCACCCTCCGCGTCGGCAGGTAGTTGTTGGGCTGGGTGTCCAGGCTCTTCCGTTGTCCCTTGGGATGTTCCAGGCAACCCCGATGGTTCCTCTGCACCGCGACGCCCCGCACGACGTTCAGGCCCCTGCGCATCAGGCATTCGCTGCCAGGGAAGCTGTTGTGGTACATCTGCTGGCTCTTTCTCAGACTCCCCACCCGTTGCACCGACTGCCGATAAATCACGCCATGGAAACAGAAGCTGCGGTGTGCTTCCTGCCGAACTTTTCCGTGGATCTGCCCAAGCACCCTCCGCGTCGGCAGGTAGTTGTTGGGCTGGGTGTCCAGGCTTCTGCTTTGTTCCTTGTGATGTTCCAGGCAACCCCGATGGGTCCTCTGCATCGAGACTCCCCGCGGGACGTTCAGGCCCCTGCGCACCAGTCATTCGCTGCCAGGGAAGCCGTTCTAGTACATCTGTTGGCCGTTCACCAGACTCCCTACCCTTTCCAGAACCTCCTGACATATCAACCAATTCAAACACAAGCGGCTGTGTCCCTCCTGCCGAACTTTTCCCTGGATCTGCCCAAGCACCCTTCGGACCCGCAGGTAGTTGATGGGCTGGGTGTCCAGGCTTCTGCTTTGTTCCTCCTTCACTCCCTGTCAAGTATCCCCCAACTCCCGCAGTGCCTGCTGATAGAAAGGGCAGTGCGTACCCAGCCCCTTGTGCTGCTTCGTCTCGATCACCAGCTGAAGATCCCTTTCTTTCCGCAGCCTTCGGTGGCGCCCAAGGCTTTGGCAACCCTTGACCTTCTTCTGTC
>NW_013573040.1:11034-12400 GCF_000499745.2 Eimeria mitis | reverse complement strand
TTGGTCTGCACGGAGCGGTCTGCATAGGAGAAACAAGCAACCACAGTCACTCCACAGTGGCGCGCGCATGTGTCACCATGCCACAGCAGATAAGAGTTGAACGCTTCAGAAGACAGGGTGCAGAGAACTGGACAATGCAGAAAAGGGAAGCTCATATGCGTCACGAGGAACTACGGGCTCTTTTGAGTGCTTGCGTGTTTGTTTATGCGGGACGCCGTACTTGTTCTGCGAGCCTCCTCCGGGACCAGCCGTTGAAGTTTCTTCTGCCTGCTAGTTGCAGTGCACACTGAACGACGAGGAATATCACGACCGTTGCGACCACCGCGTAGGAAATGATATGCAAACTCCGGTGGGGTATCCGGCTTTTGCGACCTATCATAGGCGCAGTGAAGCCGTGGTCATAGTCCAGCATGTACGTCTTGACAGCTCCATCTTCTGCAATGCCTGCGGGCCCCCCACACATGTTCTTCAACGCACGCTGTCAGGTGGCAGCAAGTCTGAATTGGTCCACCAGTTGAACGAAGGGGAGATGTCGCCACCGCAGACGACAAAGAAACGGCTACACGAGCAGGCCTGACAGGACGCTCACGAAATAAACAACAACCCCCAAGTGGTATGAGGGGACGCTCACCTTGCGGCAAAATATCCGAGGATTGCCCAAATTCCAGATCCATGGGGAGTTGGAGAGGAGAACGACCTGTCACCTTCTGAACTGCGTCGAACGACCAGTGAATGCGGCGCTAAATTTGGAAAAGAATTGCGAGATCCAAGTGAAGCATGTCTGAACAATCGATGAATTTTAAAAGAGCCCCGAAGAACGGGCTGTCATACCTCAAGAATTCCTCCAGTACAGCTCTCCATATGCTTTAATAAGCTGCCGCTCCTTGAGCAAGACCGGTGCTACCGAAACCAATGCAAATTGTGTGGCTTGTTGAATTTTTCCAAAGTGTTGGTGCAAGGATCTACAAGCCGTAGATCTCCTCACAGCGGGAACTGCCTCTACGATCTGTGGGTGCACTGAAAGTACACTTGTAGCAATAAGCTCCAGTCAACAATGAGGAGCAAAGGCAAGTTTAAAGGCATTGGGTCAGGACGATGCGCGGTTCTAGGGTCAGGGGGTTAACCTAGCACGGAGCGTGATACCTAAAAACCCTGGAACGTGAACCGACAGCCCACGTATTTTCGCGGACTATGGGCAACATAACTTTGTATCCAGCCAGCTAATGAATGCTTAAACACCTGAGAGTTATGCGAAGTGGTGCACCTCGAGGAGATGCAGCGAAGACCCCCCCCATCGAAGCTTGCGGCAGCTGATGCCGAAGGCCTCGATGCGACAGCGTCAGTATGTCGGTAGCAGCTACACTAT
>NW_013573040.1:9996-10844 GCF_000499745.2 Eimeria mitis | reverse complement strand
CCAGGAAACACTGAAATTCCCGGAACCTATTGGCGCACCCTATTATTTTACCAACTATAATTATAACTTTACAAACTAATGAGGGAAAGGGTTGTTAGTAGGCGTAGAATCCTGGCGAACAGAGAAGCAACGCACCCGTAGCCGCACTCGCGCCAGGTGTATGGAGTTGGAACGATAGATCACCAGGGACACACGATAAACTCTTGTTGCGGATGTATGGAGACCAAACTAGAGCTTATTCATGTTCAATGTTCATAGAAAATCAATGTTAATCGATGCTCTGGAGGTATGAACCGCAGGACACGAGGGTCCACGCAAAGACCCGAAAGTAGTTTTCAGATCCTGCCCTACGACGCCTGCACTCACCTGACAGGCAAGTTGCCGGTGCGAGCGGGAATCCACTCAAACGGATTACCGTATCCCGGCCAAAATAACATGTGAAGCTCAATGTTGAACTAACTGACCTCCAATTAGGCTCGTTCTTGCGGCGGGGTTAAAATAATAGATGCATAGTAGTTGAACGCACTACACAGTGTCTCTAGCCGTCTCCAAATTGAAGCCGACGCCCACACACACAGCTATCCACCCTATTATTACGTTGCTTTATGAACGTTGTTTATTCTTGTGTCATGAATCTCAACGTATATTACATGCTTCGCCCTACGGCCCAAAGCAAGTAAGCCGCTGATGCCACTATATGCCTGGCTGTAGTGCCGCGAGCACTACGATGTCAGTGGCTGCTCGCGTCCCCGCATGGGAAGTCGGTAGCATCATATACTTTGTCGGTTAAAAGCGGAATAAGTACACATTATTTAGTCTGGAAGACCAGGTCTTGAGTAGACCTTAAC
>NW_013573040.1:8864-9896 GCF_000499745.2 Eimeria mitis | reverse complement strand
TAAGGCGCGAATGGAAGAGCGAACCGCTGGATCTGCGACCGGCCGCCGGGTGTGGGAACGTTTGGTGTCGTGGTCATCCGGACCGGGACAAGGGTGAAACAACACCAACAAGAACCAGCACACTCTTTCGACAACTGCTTGTAGCACACGGAACTGCGCAGCTTCGTCCTGGAACTCTCCCGTTTCCCCTCCTCATTGGTACCCAACATGACAAGCTGGAGAGGGTGGTGGTATACCATCCCTCACATCAGGGGTGCTGTGCGTAGTCTCTGGAGCATTACACTACGGGACGGCTTTCTATGAATATTGGAAATGAATATAATGAGGGAAGAACAGTCCCTACTAGTAGATGTAGTGCGGGAGGCACGGGCTCCCGTACTCGCTTACTGAACGCAGAGCTCTATGCAAGCACTCTCTACGGGGACCATTCTGAACCCGGAACCCTGGCAGTACTGCGGAGTGCGCTCCGCGGTACTGACACGGCTCCCAATCGACCAAGAAATATGGAACACGGACAACAAGTACAAAACGGTGAAAGAACAGTTAGAATGATGAAACATTGATGCTTAGCTCTCGGAGAAGGCTGACAGCATTCATTCATTCAGAGAATGGCTCTGACACTGCACGAAGTCTGTGTTCAAGAAAAATCGATGCGACCTGCGCTCAAGTGCACCAGCGAAAACGGAAACCACTTCTTTTGTCATACTGAAAACTGTTTTACACTAGTGTGGCGACAGTTGCATTTCCATGAGAATAAAAGGACACACATCCTGCTGTCTGGGTGCTCTCCGGCGCTAAGAAATTTACAGGTGTTAGTTAGGCCCCTCTGTCTACCTATGGTTAGATTGGCACTGCCGGCGACAGCATTTCCATTACGTGCCTATGCTGGGGTTTAGGGCCAGGGTGGAAGTCCACCTCACGCTAGGTTTGCCGCTGAACGAGCTCATTAAAATGCGATTCCCAGCCTAGGTGCAAGGCACAAAGTGGCGTACTGACCTATGGCGACGCGTTGCCCTGCTGCAACGCCATGTG
>NW_013573040.1:8086-8616 GCF_000499745.2 Eimeria mitis | reverse complement strand
GCGACCTGAGTGTACAACGATTGTCTCCGCTGGTAATGCATGCACGAAAACGGGGTTCCGGCATTGCGCTCGCGTGTACGGTTGCCTTGGAGCACGAGCTGCAACAAGCTCGATGTGAACGAGCTCATGACAGACCGCCTCCCCCGCTTGCCAGCCCCAGGCTGCATCCATGGCCCTCGTTCTTAGTTGAGGGTCGCTATGCGCTGCAACTGTGTCAAAGACTTAGGATAATGGTTTCTAGGAGCCGGCCGACCACCCGTCAGTTTCCATGCTTCCTGGGCACAGCGGCAGAACAGGCAGGGCCTGGTGCCGAGAAAAGCCCGCTAGTCATGAGTTGAAACGCACTCTTTTCCGCAGGCGCTAACACTGTAGACAGTTGTACGCCACTTCCTCAGTCATTAATTGCCGTACAGCACGTGCACCGAAATACGCGCGCGTGCATCGGGCAGACCATGCTATACCTGCTCAGCTTTATGTCTCTGTGACTAGCACACCTCCATGCTGGAAGATAATTTTCACCTCGTTGGCAT
>NW_013573040.1:6543-7914 GCF_000499745.2 Eimeria mitis | reverse complement strand
AAGGAAGTCAGGAGAGTTTTCGAGCAGATGTCCCCACGGACCGCCCAGCAGCCACAAACGCCCTGCTCGAATTCGTAAGACAAGAGCGAAACATGAGGAGTCAACATGGAATTCTTCCGAGAAGGAGTTCAAGAAAACGTGGTGTAGTATATTTTTCAACTTTCTTGGATTAGTACAAGTTCTACAACTGTGAACTTTCCTGCGTTCAGCAGGCACAGCACTCTCAAGAACCAGTCTACTTAGCAAGCTCATCATTTACGCGTCACGTTCTCCCACGCAAGAACACTTTTTCCACCACTGGATTTAAAAGTTTAGTAATTGTAAACAAGTAATAAGATGTTTCCGTCGTGTTAGGAACATTTCAGTGCCGGTCGCACTGGTTTCTCTCGGGCACGGACTTGGCACGGCGCCAGTCACGAAGGCTCCTGTCAGCCTTCTCCACAAGTTAAGCGCTGGCGCTCCATAATTCCAGTTCTTTTCCCCCCTTAATATGTTTTTCGTTCATGTTTCACATTTCCTGCTGGACTGCGAGGTCTTCACAACGCTAGGAGCTGCTACGGGCGCTGCGCACTAAGCGTCTTCCCGACAATCGGCGATATCCATTTTGCTCCAGCTGGCTGTACATGTTGGCTTGCGTTGAAAACCGACGACGAGGAAATATGGGCTGACATATCGTGTTCCGTTCCCCAGGCAGAGGCTCTCCTCATTGCAGCACCATGCAATGCCTTGCTTTAGTCTGTAGTAACCTGGGGTTCTGAACTTGGCCTCCATCTCTAGAGGTGGCTGGAGCTTGCTGTCCCAGGCTTGTCACAGGCGTATCCACATAAGGCGAAGAAAGCTATCGCAGTACTTTGGTGTCCTGCATGTGAATCCGTACGCGAATGCTTTACATTGGCGTGCTAGACAAATTAGGAACACTGCACCGTTATTCTTGGCTTCAGCGGATATCGGCTGCATTGAGGGAATTCCCGCTCAACAAAAACGTCGGAGAGTTCTAAGGGGAAATCACGCGGCCTGAGAGAGCTTTTTTGGGGGTTATTTCGCATGAAATCAAATATTACTTGATTTCTGTAGCTCGATTTGGCGGAGAGTTCGCCGGCCGTCGACCCCATTCGGAAGTACACGAGTCATTTTCTTTTTTAATTCTTCATGGATCTGAAATTTGCGCAACCCTTGGATATTTCGGCCCAAGGTGCGATTTCCCTCGAACACCGTTACTGTGTTGTTTTTTGTTTCGGGATGCTTCACTCAATGGCGCTTTCTTACTGAGGCTTAGTACTGAGGCTTAGTTCGTGATGTTCCCCTCACTATCCTTCCGCTAGTGCTGTTTTTTTATCGTCTATGGTGATGGCACTTCCCCCCCGTTCAACG
>NW_013573040.1:6015-6443 GCF_000499745.2 Eimeria mitis | reverse complement strand
TTCGTGATGTTCCCCTCACTATCCTTCCGCTAGTGCTGTTTTTTTATCGTCTATGGTGATGGCACTTCCCTCCCGTTCAACTTGTGGACCAATTCAGACTTGCTGCCACCTGACAGCGTGCGTTGAGGAACATGTGTGGGGGGCCCGCAGGCATTGCAGAAGATGGAGCTGTCAAGACGTACATGCTGGACTATGACCACGGCTTCACTGCGCCTATGATAAGTCGCAAAAGCCGGATGCCCCACCGGAGTTTGCATATCATTTCCTACGCGGTGGTCGCAACGGTGGTGATCTTCCTCGTCGTTCAGTGTGCATTGCAACTAGCAGGCAAAAGAAACTTGAACGGCTGGTCCCAGAGGAGGCTCGCGGAACAAGTACGGCGTCCCGCATAAACAAACACGCAAGCACTCAAAAGAGCCAGTAGTTCC
>NW_013573040.1:5619-5915 GCF_000499745.2 Eimeria mitis | reverse complement strand
TCCCAGAGGAGGCTCGCGGAACAAGTACGGCGTCCCGCATAAACAAACACGCAAGCACTCAAAAGAGCCCGTAGTTCGTCGTGACGCATATGAGCTTCCTTTTTCTGCATTGTCCAGTTCTCTGTACCCTGCCTGCCCCGAAGCGTTCAACTATTATCTGCTGTGGCATGGTGACGCGCGCGCACGCCATTGTGGAGTGACTGTGGTTGCTTGTTTCTCCTATGCAGACCGCTCCGTGCAAACCAAAGCCACGTAAAAGTTCGAAGAAAAGAAAGGAAGCTCCAAGGGAGAGTCAG
>NW_013573040.1:5264-5519 GCF_000499745.2 Eimeria mitis | reverse complement strand
CTGCTGTGGCATGGTGACGCGCGCGCACGCCATTGTGGAGTGACTGTGGTTGCTTGTTTCTCCTATGCAGGCCGCTACGTGTAAACCAAAGACACGTAAAAGTTCGAAGAAAAGAAAGGAAGCTCCAAGGGAGAGTCAACCTGAGCCAGCAACACCTGACGCATCACCAGGGTCTCCAGTCGCTTCAGCAGCAGCGGAATCCGATGGGAACAAAACACAGCATTCACCTACAGAAGAGCCTCGTGGGCATACGAC
>NW_013573040.1:5017-5164 GCF_000499745.2 Eimeria mitis | reverse complement strand
CTGTCAAGACGTACATGCTGGACTATGACCACGGCTTCACTGCGCCTATGATAGGTCGCAAAAGCCGGATGCCCCACCGGAGTTTGCATATCATTTCCTACGCGGTGGTCGCAACGGTCGTGATCTTCCTCGTCGTTCAGTGTGCAT
>NW_013573040.1:4590-4917 GCF_000499745.2 Eimeria mitis | reverse complement strand
GAGGCAACTGCAGCAACTGGTGGTGAACAGGCAGAGCAGGCCCAAGCTCCAGCGCCTGATGCGCCAAGCGATGCAACGGGATCTGCTGTTTCTGCAGGGCGGGAAGATGAAAAAGAAGGTCAAGGGTTGCCAAAGCCGTGGACGCCACCGAAGGCTGCGGAAAGAAAGGGATCTTCAGCTGATGATCGAGAAGAAGGAGCGCAAGGGGCTGGGTACGCAATGCCCTTTCTATCAGCAGGCACTGCGGGAGTTGGGGGATACATGACAGGGAGTGAAGGAGGAACAAAGCAGAAGCCTGGACACCCAGCCCATCAACAACTACCTGCT
>NW_013573040.1:3100-4490 GCF_000499745.2 Eimeria mitis | reverse complement strand
CTGAGCCAGCAACACCTGACGCATCACCAGGGTCTCCAGTCGCTTCAGCAGCAGCGGAATCCGATGGGAAAGAAACACAGCATTCACCTACAGAAGAGCCTCGTGGGCATACGACTCCTGTGGAAACTGAGGCAACTGCAGCAGCTGGTGGTGAACAGGCAGAGCAGGCCCAAGCTCCAGCGCCTGATGCGCCAAGCGGTGCAACGGGATCTGCTGTTTCTGCAGGGCGGGAAGATGAAAATGAAGACGGTCAAGGGTTGCCAAAGCCTTGGACGCCACCGAAGGATTCGGAAAGAAAGGGATCTTCAGCTGCTGATCGAGAAGAAGCAGCACAAGGGCCTGGGTACTCAATGCCCTTTCTATCAGCCGGCACTGCGAGAGTTGGGGGATACTTGACAGGGAGTGAAGGAGGAACAAAGCAGAAGCCTGGACAGCCGGCCCATCAACAACTACCTGCCGGTGCGGAGGGTGGTTGGGCAGATCCAGGGGAAGGTTTGGCAGGAAGCACACAGCAGCTTGTGTTTCCATTTCTTGATTTATCGGCAGTCGGTGCAACGGGCGGGGAGTCTGGGGACCAGCAAGCAGATGTACCAGAACAGCTTCCCGCGCAGCGAATGCCTGATGCGCAGGCGCGCGTACGCCCTGCAGGGAGTCTTGATGCAGAGGAACCATTGCGGGAGCCTAGAACATCCCGAGGAAGAACAGAACAGCCTGGACACCCGGCCCAACAAGTATCTGCCGGTGCGAAGGGTGCTTGGGCAGATCCAGGGGCAAGTTCGGCAGGAAGCACACAGCAGCATGCGGTTGGATTGGTTGATCTATCAGCAGTTGGTGCAAAGGGTGGGCACTCTGGGAAATGGCGAGCAGCTGTACGAGAACGGCCTTTCGGGCAGCGAATGCCTGACGCACAGGCGCCTGAACGCCCTTCAGGGAATCTCCATGCAGAGGAACCACGGCAGGAGCCTGGAACATCCCGAACCCCAACAGTTGCTGAGGACGGTCGAAAATCTAGAGAAACTAGTGCAACACATGAAATGGCATCCCTTACAGCAGGAACAACCCAAGAAAGAGCTGAACTTCCTGTACCAAAGGCACAATCTTCTGTCGTAGCAGGGATATTGCGAGCAGTCGCTTCCGTTAGGGGCGCGCTCGGTACTCTCCGTCCAGAGGGTGCAAGCAACTGTGTGTATCACTTCCCACTTCTCAACGACGAGCAGGTACTCCATGAGTGCATCAGAGCCAAAAGAGAGAAAATAGTCTCGAAAAAACAGATCGGAAGGGGAGATGCCGCAGTTTATATCCGTGCTCCTTGAAATGTTCGTTTGAAATTTAGTTTTGAGCCTAGGAAACGAATGCTGGAGAGGCGCAAAAGGCGGTACTATTATTGCTG
>NW_013573040.1:2211-3000 GCF_000499745.2 Eimeria mitis | reverse complement strand
CCCGCGCAGCGAATGCCTGATGCGCAGGCGCGCGTACGCCCTGCAGGGAGTCTTGATGCAGAGGAACCATGGCGGGAGCCTAGAACATCCCGAGGAAGAACGGAACAGCCTGGACACCCGGCCCAACAAGTATCTGCCGGTGCGAAGGGTGCTTGGGCAGATCCAGGGGCAAGTTCGGCAGGAAGCACACAGCAGCATGCGGTTGGATTGGTTGATCTATCAGCAGTTGGTGCAAAGGGTGGGCACTCTGGGAAATGGCGAGCAGCTGTACGAGAATTGCCTTTCGGGCAGCGAATGCCTGACGCGCAGGCGCCTGAACCTCCTTCAGGGAATCTCCATGCAGAGGAACCACGGCAGGAGCGTGCAACATCCCAAGCCCCAACAGTTGCTGCGGACGGTCGAAAATCTAGGGAGACTAGTGCAACACATGAAATGGCGTCCCTTACAGCAGGAACAACCCAAGAAAGAGCTGAACTTCCTGTACCAAAGACACAATCTTCTGTCGTAGCAGGGATATTGCGAGCAGTCGCATCCGTGAGGGGCGCGCTCGGTACTCTCCGTCCAGAGGGTGCAAGCAACTGTGTGTATCACTTCCCACTTCTCAACGACGAGCAGGTACTCCATGCGTGCATCAGAGCCCAAAGAGAGAAGATAGTTTCGAAAAAACAGATCAGAAGGGGCGATGCAGCAGTTTGTACCCGTGCTCCTTGCAATGTTCGTTTTAGGTTTTAGTTTTGAGCCTAGGAAACGAATGCTGGAGAGGCGCAAAAGGCGGTACTATTATTGCTA
>NW_013573040.1:0-2187 GCF_000499745.2 Eimeria mitis | reverse complement strand
CTATAAAGGCTTTGCAATGTGGCGTTTGTGGGCTTGTCTGTTTGCAGGCAAAGGAAGAACTGAATGAGTTGTTGCGCTTCTTTCAAAGTCTTAGCGGGGAACCAAGACCTGGCCGTTACCGTGAGAGCTGCAAATGCCCAATGTTGGTGATGTAGTGTGACTGCAACGGAAAAAGTCATTTTGGCACCAGGCTCCAAGAGAGATGACATCTTCCTAAATCATATCCCTGTGTTGTTGCGGTGTAAAATCTACAGGACAATTCAAAGTAAAATATGGGGGATTCCTTTTTGATATCGCACTATGGCAAAGGGTGAGATTGACGGAGATGCATTCTGCAGTGTGCGACAACACAAGCGAAAGAGGGTGCCGACGGCTTGAACCCTTTTCTCTTGCACTCCATGGACTGTATTTTGTGTGTTTGGTGCAGGCTACCGCTGCTGGTTGGCCCGGTGAGAGGGTAAGTTGGGCAGTAGAATTATTCGTGAGGAAGTTGGCCGAATGGTTGGATGATTGGCCAGTAGCCACTGCAGGAAATGCCGCTCTTCCATGTATTGAATCCTATCCTGTGCTTCATATATTTCTGATTTGAATGTACGCCGCAGCTGATTCGCGCATTCGCAAGATATTTGGAAAACTTTATGCTGGATGTGGCCGCACTCTTCGGTGGTGGAGACGGTGAGACAAGCTGAGCGCTTCGTGACTTCAGCAGCCCTCCATACTCTTCTCCTCTTCAGACATTCTGTATTTCTTATGTTATAAACATCGCCAGTTAACACTTACCCCTTTGCCGCTGGAACGCATTTTCGGCAGTTCGATCTTCGGCTTCGTCTTTTGTTTTTTTTTTCTGATTGCGTTGCAGGTCGGCAAACAGTGGAGAGAACACTAAGCCTTCAAACGACGGAGGGCGAAAATATATATGGATCTGTTTTAGTTCGAATCGTTGGTAAGCGCCTCTTCCCGTCGGACCCTATCGAAAGCTAACTAAGGCAGCCAGTCGTTGTGCGCCAGCACAGATGCTCGTAGAACAGTGCAACGCCAGTAGAGGGGAAGAAAGCAGTAATAAGGCTATGAACATTCCTGTCTCCCAAACCACAACATCTATGGTTTGTTGCAAGTGTCTTGTCATATGCAGCGTACAAAAGTTCGAGCAACTAACTGATGTTTAAACAATTCAGGGGGTCTACGCGCAGCCGCAACCAAGACAACCCTGTGACACGAAGACCGGGGCCGTATGTAATGCCCCAAATTGTTGTGCCGTATACTTTGCATCATTTGTTTGAGCATCATCGAGATCGGATGGAACTGAACAAGGACTCTTCTTCTATCTATGGACGAAGCTTCACGCTTGTTAGGATGATTTTCTGGTTTGCAGCGCACAGTTTGCCGAATGGCTAGGGGAATTGCCCTGACTTCAGGAAGTTCTTCTGCAGCCATAAGCAAAGAAGATGTAGAGACATAAGCCAAGATTGATGGAAAGCTCCATACTGCTCTGCGTCGATCCTTGACGAGCAGATGCTGGTTGGCTGGGGCGGAGCATAGAGCAATTTGTTACTCGCTCCCTCTCAGCAGCTCCCCCGTTTAGCCCTTGTGACGCATGGGTCCCTTAACAGGTTCGCGTTAGCAGTAAGACTCTTGTGCAGCAACAGCATCCCCGTTTGTTGGACGATGGCACAGGGAACAGATGCAGGGGCATCTTAGTCTCGACAATGTTGAAGGCCCACTCAGCAGTCAGACAGAGCGCTTCCTGTGTATCTAGAAGGATCTTTTTGCGGATCCCTTTCTCTGCCAGCGGCAGCCCTGTACGACCTCATCGTTGGCTGCCTATGATTATCTGGTGATTGTAAGAGGAACCGTCACGTCGTGATGCACCTCTGCCTCACACTAGTGTTAGCTTCTGCATGTTATAAATCTCCATCCTGTGCCCAGGTCAACCGACCGCCTTATTTCATATCGTGGGAGAAGGGGGGAGGGGCCGAAGGCGGAGCAGTCGTCTGCACGCCTCTACAAGCACTCCTACACACATACAACACCGGGCGCATACACGCCCGAGAGCCTTCATCCATTTTATTGTACTTCATGATGTCACAGACTATGTTTGTGGATTGAATTGTGTATATGCAAGTATATATATATATATATATATATATATATATATATATATATATATATATATATATATATATATAT
>NW_013573039.1:4099-4420 GCF_000499745.2 Eimeria mitis | reverse complement strand
TATATATATATATATATATATATGTTTTTTTTTTTTGTGTGTTTCTTTATAGGCCCCCCGCAAACGGATAAGTTGTGTGTGCTGGGGTTACCTGCTACGATGGCTGAGGAGAAGGTCAGTGCAGCAACACAAACACAAACAAAAAAAGATTTAGTTTTTTTTATTTTTATTTTTGTTTTTTTTTGTTTCCTTGTTCTTTTTCTGCTTTTGTTTGTTGTTATATATCTTTATGTATGCGCTTCTCTTTATATTTTCTCTTTTTTTTTTGTTTAAACGCCTTAAAGCCTATTTACTTTGATTTAATATAAAATTCTTTTTTTT
>NW_013573039.1:2067-3995 GCF_000499745.2 Eimeria mitis | reverse complement strand
TGGAGACCTTTGGCCCGCTGAAGTCCTTCGATATCCTCAAGAAAGATACAGATGAATCACAGGTATGCATGTATGAATAAATAAATAAAATTTATTTATGTGTTGTATTATTCTTTTCATCAGCAGGCATATGATAAGCATAAACAAATAAAATGAATAAATTAATTGTTTATTTAAATAAAATAAATATGTTTTATGTATTTTCATAAGTATAAAAATGCTTGAGAAACAAAATAAAATAAAGAAAACGAAAAACATGAATGGCTGCTGTTGTNTTCATGAATGAAATTACATAATAATTTTAAATAAATGATTGAAAAAGGTGTATTTGATTTTTTTTTTTTTCGGTTTCAGCTGGTTTGCGTTATTGAATATACGGATGCTGACTCACAACAGCAAGCAATGGAAATATTGCATACAAATTCTCCTTATAGAGTCGTTACCGCAGAACATGCAATAAATGAAGGAGCAGTTTCTTCTTTTTTAAAAGAAAAAATATCTATGGTTGGGTCAGGTGCAGCTCCTCCTTTGCTTCGCCCACAAGTATGCACAAGGGTATTGGTGCTGCATAACATCGTTACACCCCAAGATGTAAGAAACTTTTCTTATTCTTTTTTATATTTTAATACATTATTTTAAGTTTTTCATTTATTTCGAGTTTCTAGCAGAAAAAATACAACAAAATGCAGTTTCGTTATACACACAGGATGCATCCCCTTTTCATCTTCATCAATACACATTATTACATTGCACCAATATCAGCATTTCTATTTATTCTTATACTACTATATTTATATTTGTATTTATATATTATATTCATATTCTGTATTTTATATTTATATTTATATTTATATATTATAAACCATAAAACATAAACATAAACAAAGAATCCATATTAACATTTCTGCTTATATTTATATTCTATATTTTTATTATATATTTTGTGTGTGTGGTTTCAGCTGCAAGACGAAGACGAATACTCAGAAATAGTAGAAGATATTCGTTTAGAGTGTGAGGAATGCGGGGGGAGGGTTGTTGACGTTCAGGTTCCGCGTGTGTGTAAGGATCCGTGTATAGACCCTCGGCATATACACAACACAGAAGAAGAAGAAGAAGAAAGTAAAATAAAAACAGAACAACAACAGCTAGTTAAGAGAGAAACAGATAATTCTTCATCAGATAGCAGCAAGCAAGAACACAAAACAGATATCAAGACAGAACCAGCAGCAAACAACAACAGCAGCAGCAGCAGCAGCAGCAGCAGCAGCAGCAGCGGTGCTGATGATGATGATGAAATTGTAACTGAACAAATGGTGTTAGATGCTGTAACGGGAAAAACNGCAGCGGTGCTGATGATGATGATGAAATTGTAACTGAACAAATGGTGTTAGATGCTGTAACGGGAAAAACAAAAGTGCTGCCGCCGATGGTGGGGTATGCATATGTTGCTTTTGTTGATTGTGAAGCATCAGCTAATGCAAGAAAGGTAATTCTTTTTAGTTATTTATTTTATTTTATTTTATTTTATTTTATTTTATTTTATTTTATTTTATTTTATTTTATTTTATTTGTTTGTTTGTTTATTTGTTTTGTTGTTTTGTTTGTTCGTCTTTTGCTTGTCTTTATTTCGGTTGGTTTGTTGCGTTTCTTTGTTTCTTTTCTTTTTTTAGTTTTAAACATTTCTTTATTATCATATTTTTGTTTATTTTATTTTATTATATTAATTTATTTTATTTTTTATTTTTTATTTATTTGTTTTATTATATTTATTTGTTTTCTTCTTTACTGTATTACCTTCTAGTTGTATTTTTAATATATTTCTTTTCATCTATTTTTTCTTCTCTCCTTCATATTCTTTCCACTGTATTTATTTATTTAATTTATTTCACTACAATAAAAAAAAAAATAAAGGGTATAAATAAGCAAAA
>NW_013573039.1:0-1693 GCF_000499745.2 Eimeria mitis | reverse complement strand
CTTGCTGCTCTCGTTCATAGTCTTAAACAAGAACTCAATGGGGAAAAACAAGAGCAGCAGCAGCAGCAGCAGCAGCAGCAACAGCAGCAGCAGCAGATGTAAAAGGCCTTTTCTTCTGTTGTTTATTGGTATTTTGTTTTCTTTCTCTGCTGCTGCTCATCATAAAGAAAAGGAGAAAAAGAAAAAAAAAAGAAAATTATTATAGAACGACTGGCAGCGGGATATATTGTATTGCTGTTGCTGCTGCTGTTGCTGCTGCTGCTGCTGCTGCTGCTCTTGCAGCAGCAGCAGCTCTTGCAGCAGCAGCAGCAGCTGCTGTAGCAATAGCAACTGCAACAGCAGCAGTAATTGAAATAGCAGCAGCAGCAGCAACTAACACAGCAGCAGCAACTGCAAAAACAGCAACAGCAGCAGCAGCAGCAGCAGCAACAGCAACTGCAACAGCAGTAGCGACTGCAGCAGTAGCAGGAGCAACTGCAGCAGCAGCAGCAGCAGCAGCAGCAACAGCAGGATGTATATATATAGCCCCAGAACGCATGCAAGCAGATGAGTGCCTGTGTTGCAGTTTGTGTGGAGGGTGTTAGCTGGGGGCTTTCATTATAATCTTATTCTTCTTGTAATCGATAAAAAAACAAAAAATAGTTTTTTATTTCTTTCTCCCTCTTTTCTCGAGTTTAGGGTTTAGGGTTTAGGGTTTAGGGTTTAGGGTTTGGGGTCTTAGGGTTTAGGGTTTAGGGTTTTTGGGGTTACTTTTCAGGGTTTTGGGGTTAGAAACTTTCGGTGGTTTAGGGTTTAGGGTTTAGGGTTTAGAGCTTTTAAAGGAGGTTTATTAAAACTGCTGCAAAACAGCAGACAACAATCATGATACTAATAGGGTTTAGGGTTTAGGGTTTAGGGTTTAGGGTTTAGGGTTAGACGAATGAAAGACAACGCAAATAAAAAATTTATTTAATTAAAACAAATTTATTTATTTAATAAAACCGAAGAAACGGAACAACAACAACACAGACATAAGCGAAAGAAAAAAAACAAAAAAAAACAAAACAAACGAAATAAGTAGAATAAGATACACAAAATAAACAAAAAAATAAAATAAAAAATAAAAATAGAATAAGTTAAACAAACAAGATAAATAAAATAAAAAATAAAAATAAAAAAAAAAGAAATACATAAAAAGGTATTTCATACAGAAATTCGATAAACGAAATTTCAGTACCCTCAACTATTAAACGTCAATAAACTAAATTTATTTATTTAATTAAATAAAATAATTTATTTAATTTAATTTATTTAATTTAATTTATTTAATTTAATTTAATTTAATTTATTTAATTTAATTTTTTTTTTTCTGCGGCGGTGGGGGGCCCCCAACTCGATGCGAAGTTTTTGGTTTTCAGAATAGCAGCGGAACAAAAAAAATAAACAGTAGAAAAATAAAAAATAAAATAATAAAATAAATAAATAAAATAAAATAAAATAAATAAATAAATAAATAAATATATATAAGGTAAACAAAAAGAGAGATTTGTTTGTTTGGGTTTAGGGGTGGGGGGCCCCCCAGTGTGGTTGTGTGGCTGTCTATACACCGCAAGAAAGCAGAACTGGTTTGTTTTTTCTTTTTCTTTTTTTTTTATTTAAAAAATAAATTTATTTTAATTTAATTAATGTTTAATTCAATAAACTTAAAGCCATG
>NW_013573037.1:2532-2761 GCF_000499745.2 Eimeria mitis | reverse complement strand
CAGCAGCAGCAGCAGCAGCAGCAGCAGCAGCAGCAGCAGCGGCAGCAGCAGCAGCAGCAGCAGCAGCAGGAGTAGTAGTAATAGCAGTTATGGCAACAGCAGTAGTAGTGGTGATAGCAGCAGCAGAAGCAGCAGCAGCAGCAGCAGCAGCAGCAGCAGTGATAGAAGCTGCTGCAGCAGCAGTAATTGCGGCAGCAACAGTAGTTGCGGCAGCAACAGCTACAACAAT
>NW_013573036.1:4611-4690 GCF_000499745.2 Eimeria mitis | reverse complement strand
TCGCTCCCACCCTGACCGCTACAGAAGGGGGCAGACCAGTGGTCCACGGTAAGCAAAGCAACAGCAGCAGCAGCAGCAG
>NW_013573036.1:4200-4354 GCF_000499745.2 Eimeria mitis | reverse complement strand
ATGGTTCTCTTGCTGCTGCTGCAGATGCTGCTGCTGCTGCCGCACCTCATCTGATTCCTGCTGCTGCTGCGGCTGCTGCTGCTGCTGCTGTTGGTATATTAGTTCTTCTGCATCCGCTGTATTGTAATCCCCTAGCACTGCATGCAGTGCATGC
>NW_013573036.1:3804-4100 GCF_000499745.2 Eimeria mitis | reverse complement strand
ATGGTTCTCTTGCTGCTGCTGCAAATGCTCCTGGTGCTTCTGCTGCACCTCATCTGGTTCCTGCTGCTGCGACTGCTGCTGCTGCTGCTGCTGCTGCTGCTGCTGCTGGTATATTACTTCTTTTTCATCAGTTGTATTGTAACCCCCTAGCACTGCATGCATGCATGCATGCATGCATGTATATGTGGATGGTGTTGGGGTGTATATGCATGCAGCCTGGAGCCAGGTTGCTGTTGAGGCTGCTCTTCCTTCTATTGAGCTGCCGGTCCGTCTCTCGCACGATGGACCACTCAACT
>NW_013573036.1:3409-3545 GCF_000499745.2 Eimeria mitis | reverse complement strand
TTCCTTCTATTGAGCTGCCGGTCCGTCTCTCGCACGATGGACCACTCAACTTCGCTCCCACCCTGACCGCCACAGAAGGGGGCAGACCAGTGGTCCACGGTAAGCAAAGCAACAGCAGCAGCAGCAGCAGCAGCAG
>NW_013573036.1:2975-3309 GCF_000499745.2 Eimeria mitis | reverse complement strand
TCGCTCCCACCCTGACCGCTACAGAAGGGGGCAGACCAGTGGTCCACGGTAAGCAAAGCAACAGCAGCAGTAGCTGAAGATGCTGTAGCTGTAGCAGCAGTAGCTGCTGCAGCTGCTGCTGCAGTATCAGTTGCAGCAGCAATAGCAGCAACACAGTATAATATAAACAAAAAAAAAACAGAAAATAAAAAAAAGAAACAGAGAAACAAATATGCATATTTCTTCTTGATCTTATTTATATTACTTTCGCTTCTCCTGCAACACCATCTGTATGCATCTGTATCTCTCCTGCTGCTGCTTCTGCTGCTGCTATTGCTGCTGCTGCTGCTGCTGT
>NW_013573036.1:2503-2875 GCF_000499745.2 Eimeria mitis | reverse complement strand
AACAGCAGCAGTAGCCGAAGCTGCTGGAGCTGTAGCAGCAGTAGCTGCTGCAGCTGCTGCTGCTGCTGCTGCTGCTGCTGCTGCTTGTGTTTCAGGTGTATTTACTTGGTGTTTAGTGTCAGTGCTGCTGGATTTGTTTGGGCCCGCCAACGGCTCTGGGGGCCGCCGCGTTTCTTATGAGGCCCTCATAGACCGCGTCAGGGCCCGCGTCAGAGACCTCAAGTGGAAGTAAGCAGCAGCAGCAGCAGCAGCAGCAGCAGCAGCAGCAGCAGCGGTAGCAGCAGCGGCAGCGGTAGCAGCAGCAGCAGCGGTAGCAGCAGCTGCAGCGGTAGCGGTAGCAGCAGCAGCAGGAGTAGGAGTAGGAGCAGCAGC
>NW_013573036.1:2008-2403 GCF_000499745.2 Eimeria mitis | reverse complement strand
GCGTCAGGGCCCGCGTCAGAGACCTCAAGTGGAAGTAAGCAGCAGCAGCAGCAGCAGCAGCAGCAGCAGCGGTAGCAGCAGCGGTAGCAGCAGCGGTAGCAGCAGCGGTAGCAGCGGTAGCAGCAGGAGTAGCGGCAGCGGTAGCGGTAGCAGCAGCGGCAGGAGTAGGAGTAGGAGCAGCAGTAGCAGTAGCATTAGCAGCAGTTATAGTAATAGACACAGCAGCAGCAGCAGTACGAGCAACAGGAGGAGCAGCAGAAACAGCAGCAGCAGCAGCAGCAGCAGCAGCAGCAGTAGGAGCGAGAATGTAGGCCGAAGCATGCTGCTGCTGCAGCAAGCATTTGTTCATTTCTCCTGTGCTGCTGCATCCATTGATTTTGGTGTTGGCTTGATGG
>NW_013573036.1:1420-1908 GCF_000499745.2 Eimeria mitis | reverse complement strand
AGTAGCATTAGCAGCAGTTATAGTAATAGACACAGCAGCAGCAGCAGTACGAGCAACAGGAGGAGCAGCAAAAACAGCAGCAGCAGCAGCAGCAGCAGCAGCAGCAGCAGCAGCAGTAGGAGCGGGAATGTAGGCCGAAGCATGCTGCTGCTGCAGCAAGTAGTTGTTCGTTTCTCCTGTGCTGCTGCATCCATTGATTTTGGTGTTTGCTTGATGAATGCATGCATTTTACTCTGCTGCTGTTGCTGCTGCATGCATGCTGCTGCTGTATATGTTGCTGCTGCTGTATATGTTGCTGCTGCTGTGCTGCTGCTGTGCTGCTGCTGCTGCAGCCGCCTGTTTGCCCTGGATCAGATGCCTGAGCTGACGATACACACGGGGGGCAACGCCTCCTTCAGTGATTTGTTTTATTCTTTGGGCCGTCCTGCTGCTTTCTCTCCCCCTTCTTCTCCCTCAGCAGCAGCAGCAGCAGCAGCAGCAGCAGCAGG
>NW_013573036.1:751-1320 GCF_000499745.2 Eimeria mitis | reverse complement strand
CTGCTGTGCTGCTGCTGTGCTGCTGCTGCTGCAGCCGCCTGTTTGCCCTGGATCAGATGCCTGAGCTGACTATACACACGGGGGGCAACGCCTCCTTCAGTGATTTGTTTTATTCTTTGGGTCGTCCTGCTGCTTTCTCTCCCCCTTCTTCTCCCTCAGCAGCAGCAGCAGCAGCAGCAGCAGCAGCAGCAGCAGCAGGAGGAACAGCAGCAGCAGCAAGCAGCAACACGGGCAGTGCGCTGCAGCAGACCTTCGCAGCAGCGCTAACGGCTACACAGCGTCTCAGCGCGGCGTGCTGCGTCCACAGGCCGGATGCAGCAGCAGCAGCATCAGCAGCAGCAGCAGCTGCTGCTGCTGCTGCAGGGGGGCCCCCAGAATATATGGAAGGGTACTCCTTCTTAGACCCCGCGAGGGCTTGGCTTGAACTGACATGCGGGGGGCCCCCCCCCAGCCACCGCAGCCTGCGGCCTTCATACTCAACTCTACCCTACAGCCTCAGCAGCAGCTCGCTGCCGGGTTCGCTGCTGCCGTCTCACAGCATGCAGCAGCAGCAGCAGCAGCAGCAGCAG
>NW_013573036.1:223-651 GCF_000499745.2 Eimeria mitis | reverse complement strand
CAGCAGCAGCTGCTGCTGCTGCTGCAGGGGGGCCCCCAGAATATATGGAAGGGTACTCCTTCTTAGACCCAGCGAGGGCTTGGCTTGAACTGACATGCGGGGGGCCCCCCCCCAGCCACCGCAGCCTGCGGCCTTCGTACTCAACTCTACCCTACAGCCTCAGCAGCAGCTCGCTGCCGGGCTCGCTGCTGCCGTCTCACAGCATGCAGCAGCAGCAGCAGCAGCAGCAGCAGCAGCAGCAGCAGCAGCAGCCCTATACTGCAGCTGAGTGTTTCCGCCTCGTACAAAGCCGAGAGGAATCTGCTGACTCAGTTGCTTCCTTCGAGACCTTCGCCCCCAAGAAGCCTCGTGCTGCAGCAGCAGGAGAGGGTGCAGCAGCAGCAGCAGCAGCAGCAGCAGCAGCAGCAGCAGGGGGCGGGGCTGGTGGA
>NW_013573036.1:0-123 GCF_000499745.2 Eimeria mitis | reverse complement strand
GCGTCTCAGCGCGGCGTGCTGCGTCCACAGGCCGGATGCAGCAGCAGCAGCACTCACCGCTTTTTTTTTTCTATACTGCAGCTGAGTGTTTCCGCCTCGTACAAAGCCGAGAGGAATCTGCTG
>NW_013573035.1:4104-4519 GCF_000499745.2 Eimeria mitis | reverse complement strand
GTAGATGTGTGTGTGCGGGGGGGGAGGAGAGGGGGGGGGAGCGGGGGGTGAGGTGTATTGTAGTGCTGGTGGGGTTGTGTTTGTTTGTTGTGTGGTTTGGGTTTGTTGTTTGTTTGTTTGTTTGTTTTGTTTGTTTTGTTTGTTTAAATTGAGAAGAGAAAAAAAGAAGAAGTTGGGGTGTATATGCAGATAATATAATAAAAAAGAAGAAATTGTAGCAATAATATATTAGTAGGACAGCACGCACATCTGTCTGTTGTTTGCGGCTTTTAGTGCTTATTATTATTATTATTATTATTATTATTATTATTATAATTAAATTAATAATATTAATAATATTAATATTATATTATTATATTATTATATTATTATATTATTATATTATATTATTATATTAGCGTCCGCTCTAGACATT
>NW_013573035.1:3837-4004 GCF_000499745.2 Eimeria mitis | reverse complement strand
GTGTGGTGTATTTATTTCATATATTATAACGTAGAAAAATATCTGTCCTATTGATGATAAATTTTGTTTTGCTTTTTGTTTTGTTTTACTTTTTGTTTTGTTTTGTTTTCTTTTTGTTTTCTTTTTGTTTTCGTTTTGTTTTCTTTTTGTTTTCTTTTTGTTTTGTT
>NW_013573035.1:3131-3811 GCF_000499745.2 Eimeria mitis | reverse complement strand
TATACATATATATATATATATATATATATATATATATATATATATATATATATATATATATATATATTATCCTCAGCGGGACCTGCAGTTTGTCTATTTTTCTCTTGTTTATGTCGTCAGTCTTATTATTTATATTATATATATGTATATATATAATATATATATATTTATATATATATTTTATATATTTATATATTTATATATATATATATATGTATATGTTTGGGGCGATTCTTTCTTCTTGTTGGCTCGCGAGCCCGCCGCTGCGGCTATACCTACGCATTTGTACGGTATTTTTTTGTGTTTTGTTTGTTTTGTTTATGTGTGTTATTTCTTTATTTGTTTTTCCCCATTGTTATTATTATTATTATTATTATTATTATTATTGTTGTTGTTGGTGGTGGTGGTGGTGGTGGTGGTGGTGTTGATGGTGGTGGTGGTGGTGTTATTTTTATTGTTGTTATTTTTCTCGTGTTATTTTGTTTTTTGTATTTTTGTTTAGGTGTTTGTTTTGTGTTTGTTTTTGTGTTTTTGTTTTTTGTTTTTGTGTTTTTGTTTTTTGTTTTTGTGTTTTTGTTTTGTTTGTTGTTATTAGTTGTGTGTTTTATGTGTTGGAGGCGCGCTGCTGCTTATCTAGCGAGCGGCGCTGCATCTCCTTTTGTGTTTTGTGAAGGGCAGCA
>NW_013573035.1:1369-3031 GCF_000499745.2 Eimeria mitis | reverse complement strand
GCTTATCTAGCGAGCGGCGCTGCATCTCCTTTTGTGTTTTGTGAAGGGCAGCAGCAGCAGCTGCTGCTGCTGCTGCAGCAGCTGCAGCAGCAGCAGCAGCAGCTGCTGCAGCAGCTGCTGCTGCCTCAGCACGTTTGCTGCTGCAGTCTCTATCAGTTTATCTTACTCTTTATTGGTTCCCGTGTGTCTCTGCAGCAGCAGAGGCTGGAAGCAACAATGTGGCCGTGCAGCTGTGAGGAGGTTTGTCTTTCACGCTAGGTGTTGCTGCTGCTGCTGCTGCTGCTGCTGCTGTTCTTGCTGCTGCTGAAGCAGCAGCAGCACCAGCAGCAGCAGCGGCGGCGGCGGCGGCTTCCCTGCGTGATGGCCGCTCTCAGCCTCCTTAGAAAATCAGCTCCGGCGCCCCCGTTTATATTTGTGTATTTTGTTTTGTTTTTGTTTTGTTTTTGTGTTTTTGCTCCCCATGGAGCCACTAACCGTCCGTTTCTTTTCTCGTTGCTGAAACCTGTGAAACCTCTCTCTGCATGCACTGCATGCACAGCAGCATCTATTGCATATCTTTATTAGTTTTTCTATTAGCAAAAGGATAGAGTAAAATAATAGTATATAGTGAGGATGTATACGAGTACTTGTAGTAATGGTAGAACTGTTATTGTTTCCTTTATAACTGTATTATATTATTTATAATAATATAATACAGTTATATGTTAAATACATTAATTATATTGGGAGTAGTAGCAGTAATACCATAGTAGCATTTCTATGTGCTGTAGCATCAGCTGCACTGAATTTTCAGTATACAGCAATTCGCAGGAAATAATAAAATTTATGTTGCAAAAGAAAGAAAAGTTGAAACTTGATGAAAATAAAAATATTTCGTTGAAATATAAAAGAAACTGGGCTCCGAAACCGCGGCGGAATGCATTTCTGCATTTTTGGGGTGTATGCGCAGACACCCGAAATTAGTTGAATGAGAAAACTTGTATGAACACGAACGGAAAGCTGATGGATCTGTGGCGTTCATGAGGGTATTTTGTGCGGAAAAAAAGAATTATTAAATGATAAAAGTATAACGAATAAGATGAATAAACTTTTTCGCGTTTTGGTTTGGGTTTTTTCTGCTTTTTCTTGGTTTCGTTTCTGCAATGCTGGTGATGGCGACGGCATGCAGCGAGGCGATCCGTTCATTCAAGGCACTCTGAAACTGAATGGAAAAACATATAGAGCCATCTGCAACTGCAACCAAGGTAACGGTGAAGCAGCAGCAACCAAACACCATCAAAATAAACAACAAACGCACTATACGGTGTTGTGCTTTCAGGCCTGACAGAAGCGGATCAGAAACTCTCTGAAGTGGTGCCTATCTGGTATGCAGTGATGTATATATATATATATATATATATATATATATATATATATATATATATATATATATATATATATATATTTGTATATGATGAGTTTCTGTTGAAATAAGCGAAACGCATCATGAATGCATCATACCCCACCACAAACCGACGATAAACCCATCCCTAACAACCTCTTCAGCAACCCTAGCAAGGTGAAGATACACCAGGATAGAGCTGCAGAAGGGGGCCTCACAGCCTCTGATGTTCGCTCCGTCTGGGGGCAGCCAGCAGATGCAACATTTGCGAATGTTTCTGA
>NW_013573035.1:1083-1302 GCF_000499745.2 Eimeria mitis | reverse complement strand
AAGTGTCTAGACGATAGAATCGCTGCGCCTTCTCTGTACACCCCAGGTCTTTCTCACTCTTAATTTAAATTAATTTATATTTTTTATAAAGTAACAGCATGTGTTGCTGCTCGCGCAGCAGCAACAGTCCACTTCTCTGCAGCAGCAGCAACAGCAGCAGCAGCAGCAGCAGCAGCTAGGTCTATATAAAATATATATATATATATATATATATATATA
>NW_013573035.1:472-1072 GCF_000499745.2 Eimeria mitis | reverse complement strand
TTTGCTCTCGCTCTAACAGCCTGCGGCTCGAACCCGAACGATGCAGCAATCATACAAATGATGAATTCATATATTGCTGCTATTCCTGCTGCTCGTAGATTTCACCACTGCACAGACGATGAGGCCATCGAGCACATGGAGGCGTACCTAGGCATGGTGAGGCAAAGCATCAGGTGCTGCAGCAGCAGCAGCAGCAGCTGCTGCTGCTGCTGCCGCTGGTGGTGGTGGTGCTGGTGATGCTGCTATTGCTGCTGCTGCTGAGGGTGATGGTGATGCAGCTCTGCTGGTTCAGCAGCTACTGCTGCTGCTGCTGCTGCTGCTCCTCTCGCTCCTCCTGCTGCTTCTTCTGCTGCATCTGCTGCTGCATCTGCTGCTTCTTCTTTTGTTCTTGCTGCTGCTGCTGCTGCTGCTGCTGGTGTATATATCCTGCTGATGAACGACACCCCCAGGAAGGGTTGGATTTGTTTTCGCCAGACAAAAATACACAAACAGAAATACTCAAGGCCCTTGAACAGCCTCGGAATGTAAGCAATATATATATGTATGTATATATATATATATATATATATATATATATATATATATATATATATATATATA
>NW_013573035.1:0-399 GCF_000499745.2 Eimeria mitis | reverse complement strand
TCTTTTTGCTTCATATTCCATCTTCTTTTTTCTCTTTATTTCTTCTTCTGTTTTTCTTTTTTTTTTATTCATTCTACTTGTTATTTCTTCTTCTTTCTCCTTTTAATAAAAAAAAAGAAAACAAACGAAAACCCTCTTTACTGTTTTTTATTTCTTTCTTTTTCTGCTGCTCAGGTTGGTGATATCCATTTCAGGAGTATGATGAAAAACCCAGGCTGGTGGGGTTTTCTTTCTTTCTTTTTCTTTTTTTTTCTTTTTCTTTGTTTCTTTGTTTTCTTTTTCTCTTTTTCTTCCTTTCTCTTTCTTCCTTTTTTCTCCCTTTTCTTTTCTTTTTCTTTTTTTCTCTTTTTCTTTTTTCCTTTTTCCTTCTTTTTCTATATTTCTGTTTCGTCCTTTTTG
>NW_013573034.1:14583-20108 GCF_000499745.2 Eimeria mitis | reverse complement strand
CTATATATATATATATATATATATATATATATATATATATATATATATATCCAGAGCAGGGATTGAACCATCTCAAGCCACGAACGAGGCGACTCCCAGGTGATCGCTACCGCTGTTCGCGCGCACGGACGGTCCGAAGTTGGCCGAACTCGCTCCGTACTACCGCAATTCCATCCCTATATTCGCATGGATTGCTGCCCATCTATCGGATCTTGTAAAGAAGGCCAAGCACTTCATTTGGGGGGTGCAAGAGGATGAAGCCGCCCGACGCCTCATCGGGCACCTGAGATCGTCGCCAGTAGTGGCGCTCCCTGACATCCATAAAACCGTTTTCCTCACGACCGACGCCAGCGAGACAGCAGTAGCGGTGATGCTCTCCCAGCAAGCTAACGGCTCCAAAAGAGTGCCAAGTAATGGCCTGCTACTGGCAACGTTTCACAGAGAGAAAGCAGAAGTATTCGGTTCGGGAGAAGGAAGTCTACGCGGTCTGTTGGGGTGTAAACATGTGTCGGCATTACCTGTATGGCATGCGCTTTACTGCCCAAACCGTTCATCAGTCCCTGACGCGCCTGAGAACGAGCTTGCAAGACTGTGATAATGAAAGAGTTATTCGGTGGCTCTCTCGCCTCACGCAGTACGACTGGACAGTCAAGTACATCAGGGAAATCACCAGCGTGCTCGCTGACGCGCTCTCCCGACACCCTAGATGTCAGTCACAGTGTTCTGCAGCTACAGTTTTCTGTGGTGCTTCTCTTTTTTCGTCCAACTTGTGTTCTTATTCTTTAGATGAGAGGAAAACAGCAGGAGGTAAGGACGGCTTTACAAACCAACGTACAAAGAAAAGGGATAGATATCTAGCTAGTTGGCTATCTAGCTAACCATCTTGCTAGATAGAGATAGCTGGAGCGCTTTAGAGCATATGCTGGGCTAGCTAGCTAGCTAACTAGCTAGCTAGCTCGGCAAGGCACTCGGCGCGCCGCATGTGTGGCGACTGCAGTCTTATCTGCGCCTGCAGGAGAGAACTTGAGTCTGGTAGCATTTCGCTAACTATATGGTTCAATGCCTAGCCAGCTAGCTAGCTCGCTATCTTAGCTAGCTAGATCGCTAGCTAACTAGGTTGTTTCAACTGCATTTCTCCTTGATATCGGCAGCAGCATCCTTTACAATCTAAAAGAACACGGCGACTTTGTGGGGGTCCATCGCTGGCTCAATGCAGTGGCCAAGGCTGGCCATATAACGACCCGGTTGATATTCCTCCACCTGTACAGAATACAATGCCCCCAACCTATGTAGACAGTGCTGCTGCAGCGTATGCTGCTGCTGGTGTTGCTGCTGCTGCTGCAGCTGTTGCTGCTGTTGCTGCTGCTGAGCATTTCGGCAGTTTCTTTGACGATAGTCTCACATGTTGTGTATGGTAGCTGAGGGTCTAAATCTCCGTGTATAGATGTAATGGAAAGACTGCCACGAGGAGGAAAGTAAAAAAACGGAATATCGGAATAAAATCGTCTTCTTATTATTTCTCGTTTATTTTTCCAGGATATAGAAGAAAAAGAGACGGAAGACAATGGACGGTTCTTAGGGAAGGCTATATCACCAGTACACCCCGACAGCAAATAGATATAGCCTGTCATACGAATGTATACACAAGGAGGATATGCAGACACATACATATATTATATATATTATATATAGAGAGGGGGAGAGGGAGAGAAAACAGCAGCCACAGCAGCAACCGCAACAGCAGCAGCAACAGCAGCAGCAACTCGCGTCAGCGATTTTTGTAGTACAGGGCACCCCGAACTCCTCGTATTGCTCAGGGGCGAACACACTCGCATTTGTCTCAAACACCTGCAAACGCCACCAGCAGCTGCTGCAACATCAGTCGCATCAGCAACAGGAGGAGCAGCAGCAGCAACATCAGCAGCATAGCAGCGGCAGCACCACCAGAAGCGATATCAGCAACATCAGGTGAAGCACCAGTTCCATCACCAACAAAAGCAGCAAGAGCAGCAGCAGGATAAAGAGGAGGTGCAGCAGCATCAATAGGAGTAGCAGCAACAGCAGCAGCAGCAGCAGCAGCAGGGCCAGCAGCATATGAATAGAGGAGACGACATTACCTGAAGCACGTGGGCTCAGCCCCCGACTTGTTCGCTCAGATAATTTGCTGCTGCTGCTGCGGTCTGCTGCAGCAGCAACTTTGTCTCATCAGTATACTTGAGTACAAATACTTCTGCGCGTTGTCAACCCTTCTTGGGGCTCGCCCGTCTACTATAAAACAAAATAAAGTTAGGGGCCCACCAATAAACCCTATCACCGTCTCAGACCCTTGCAGTCGCTCCGCTGTTGCATATATAACATCAAATGCATAACATGCAGCAGCAGCAACAGCACTAACAGGTGCAGCAGCACGAGCAGGTGCAGCAGCTGGACTACTACAGCAAAGAGAGACGCAGGATGAAGACAGGGAGACAACCGCGAATCTTCGGCCGGCACTACACCATATCTAAGGAAACCTAAAACCTAAACCCTATGGCCTGACATAGTTTGACTTCAGCATCAAATGCGGTTTCTAGACGCTGAACGTCTGCGGGCGCTTCTAACTGCCAGCCAAAGCGTGGCCCCTCCCCCTCCTGCACTTTCAACGGCATGCCCATGGCCTGCGCAACAAACCCTAAACCCTAAAGCCTAATTTTTGGAGGCTTGTTGCAGAACCCTTAGGCGACCCCGGTAGGTTCTGCGGGGGGGAAGTGGAGGTTTTAGAGTTTAGAGACTAGGGAGTTTTGAGGGATTTACTGTTGCTGCTGCGTTCGAGTACGAGCAGCAGCTCGCAGGCTTTAGGGTTTATTAAGGCGTAGGGTTTCTTACGGTTCATGAGGTTTTATTGGGTTTACTACAAGGGTTTAGGATGTATTAGGGTTTAGGTTTCATTAGGGTTTGTAGGCGTCACCCCTGTAGTACTATGATATCCCTAAATGTAATGGCGGCATCTAAGAAAGCAAGTCGAGTTAAGTGCCGCAGGGTCACGGTGGCAGCGAGAAGATGATCTTTACTCATCGAAGACAAAGGAGAGACAGAAATAAACAGAATGCATACATATATACATATTTATTTATCTATATATTTATTATAATAAAAGAAAGAGGAGAGACAGAAGGCTATAGAAATATGTATTTCTATTTCCTTCGGTCCCTCCTCTCTCTTTTATTATTGTAAAAGAGAAATAAGAGACGGAGGGAGGCATCGCAGCATCAGCATCAGGAACAGCAGCAAGAGCAACCGCAGCAGGGGCACCACCACCAGCATCAGCAGCATCAGAAGTAGCAGCAACAGCAGCAGTCCCACAGTTAGGAATTTGTGTTTTGCCCTGACGGCCCGGAAAACTGGTTAATATCGACCTGCCTGCCGCATCACCCAAAAGGGGACAGATGAACTGCCGTCCTCTTCTGCTGCTGCTGTTGATGATGATGATACGAATGCGCTGTATGCTGCTGTCCCCATCAAGGCAATTCTAAGAGAGGCATTCTCTAAACGACGAGCAGCAGAAACTAAACACATAACGGAACAGCAGCAGTAGTAACGACAGTGGCAGCAGCGGCAACAGTGCCAAGAGCAGCAGCAATACCAGTGGCAGCAGCAGCAGCAGAAACAGTGGCGGCAGCATCTACAACAACGGTGGCAGCCGCAGCAGCAGCAGCAGGGCCAGCACCACCCGCAGCAGCAGCAACATCAGCAGCAGTGGGAGCAACAGAAGCAACCGACCGGAGGGGGCAACACGGGCAACAGAACAACGATAAACACACAAAAAAGCAAAAGGAAGGAGACAAACAAAGAGAAAGAGACGGACAACAAGGAGAAGAAAAAAAAAAGAGACAAGCGAAGAATAGAAAGAAGAAACATGCTTGCGCGGAACCGCTCGTCGTCTTCTTATTTCTTCCTTCGCCTCCTTCGGTGCCTCCTACAAGCAACCCCCTAAACCCTAAACCTTAAGCGCAAGACCTACACGACTGGTAGTAGTAGTGCCATCTTTGTTTCAGGGTTTAGGAATCGCTTGGGGCTCCCCGATGGCCACTTCAAAGATGCGTTGAGGGTCCCCAATGCTCTTGGTGGCCCCCCTCATCCTTTGGGGGCCCCTTTGGTGCTATTAAGGGCTCTCTGCGCGCTTGGGGGCCCTGCTGTCGCATAGGGCCCTCTATGGCATTGGGGGGGGCCCTGTGGCATTTGGGGCCCCCCTTTGGTTGTGGCGGCCTCCCAAGTGCCTTTCGGGGCCCATAAGGCGGCAGCGCGTTTTTGTCGGCCCCCCTGGCGATTGCAGTATCATATGGAGGGCTTCTTGTGCTGCTGAGGAGGTCACAAGGTCTGGACGTGATGCTGTTACGAAGGCCTCTCCGTCTCTCCTAAGAAGCAGCAGCAGCAGCATTTGTAGCAGCACCAGCAGCAGGAGCATTTGTAGCAGCAGCATCGGAAGTTGTAGCAGCAGCAGCAGCAGCAGGAGCGGGAAGGTGTGCGACCCCCAGCAGGAAGACAACGCACACAGAATCACAAAAGGGTTCTTCAAACGTGTTGCGACAGCGGTTGCTGCTCGTGCTGTTGTAGCTGCTGCTGCTCGCTTGGCAGACGCAAGACGAGATTCACGGAGCTGCAGTTGCTGAGGGGGAAGGAGCGCCCAATTGAGGTGTTGTTGCTGCTGCTTCTGTTGCTGCTACTGCTGCTGCTGTTGCTGCTGCAGAAGGCCCTTCCCCTTTGAAATGGCTGCGGATGTATTAGCGGACAACGACCCGCCCGAGTAACACCGGCACGAGCAAGCTGCTACTGCAGCGCGGTGTACAGATAAACAACAGCAACCAGCAGTTGCAGACGGCAGTGAAGACACAGCAACGTATGCTGCGGTTTGTAGCATAGCCTTCCGCCTTTAAACATGCGAGTACCTGGAGACACATATACTCGCCACCCGCAGTGACCCTATTCAAAGCTTTCATACAGCGCCGAACAGCTGCCCTATCAAAAAAGTTCGAAAAAACTGTAGCATTCGGTCAACACTGAAAAAGAAACGATGCGAACGCAATGGAGCAGCGCCGGACGCGTAACGCCAGTCGGCTGCCTGAACCGAAGAAACAGAGAAATATGCACTGCGTAAGGAATAAGAACCAATGACTCTACAGAACAAACATTCCGCATGGCTCGCGCGACGGGACAGTCGTGCTGGGGCCAAACCCACATCGGCGCAAGCAATGTCCGAATAGGATCGTTTCCTTTTGCCAGATATGCTTACTAAAGGAAGGCAACGGGAAAGGGAAATTCAGCAGTGCAAAACGCGTTCCCACGCACTGTTGAATTTTATATACTAGAACTTTGCACTCAAAGCCACTTATATGTGTAATGCATGCCACGTGTATCCCTGAGTAACCATGGTGTCCAGGAAATAAGGGCAGCCAAGAGTCAGTGCTTTTCGAGTGTTCAGAAGCCCGTTTCAAGTTCGTGCTGTATTATGAAGATCAATGCGCGCCTTTTCGACTGCCGCTGTAAGA
>NW_013573034.1:6239-14483 GCF_000499745.2 Eimeria mitis | reverse complement strand
ACTGCTCATTCTCAACAATACGCGACGCGCTCAAGGACGTCTGCAACATCGCGTTTGCGAATTCAGCTATGTTTTCAGTCGCTTTACTGTCCCTGGCCATTGCCTTTTCAGAGTCTAATCGGTCTTTCAGCTGTCGTACTGCAGTCCACGCCGTTGATACAGGGTCGGGCAGATACATGAATACAGAGCTAAATATGCCATCATACACCTCAATTTCCTTTGATAGTTCATGACAATATTGAAATATTAGCAGCGGAAGTGCTGTCTCTGCTTTTTTCGCAACCGCTATAGCCCTAAGTTTCGTCTTCTTATCCAGTGCAGATGATCCAAATCCTTCGTTATCTAGTTTGTACTTTTTCCCCTTCTTCGCCGCCTCCAGCGTTTCCTGCGCTCTCAACCAATGATCCCTCGCCAACGCTTCAATCATGCTCCACGGTTCGGCAAAGTATTTCTTTACAGCGTCTGCGGCAACATTCTGAGGGGTCGAAGCACCCTGTACCTTTTCAAGAGTGCTAGACTTTATCTTAGTTGTCAGGGTTTGCAGCAGCGCTTTGCCGCTAGCACCACCAAGCACATCTTCAGGCTTGCCACCAATCTGTGCATAAAGATCATGCGCAGAGCGCCAGAACTCTTCGCTGTCGTCGACGACAGTCTCAGCAATTTTCGCCATGGCCTCAGCCACAGCGCTGGCGTCTTCTTTGCTGAGCTTCTGGCGCTTCAGAGCTGAATTCAACTTCTCCTTTTGCATCTGCAATATGTATTTGAGCTTTTCGTTAATTAGCTGCGCGCGTCCGTACAAAGCTGCAACAGCATGGACGTCCTTCGCACTAGCTATACCTTGCAGATATTGATATTGCTGTCGAAGCAAACTTTTTACGGCATTTAACTCCTCTTCTGTTATTCCAGATGCTGTCTGACCCGCAGGTGCTGCGCGAATTTTTGACAATAACACATGGAGCTCCTGGGCCAAATTTGCATCCATCTCAACCTGTACGAGTCCACGCTGCAGCTTTCCCGTCAGCAGAGACTTTTGGGCTTGTAGTATATATTTCTCCAATGCGCTGCCCAGAGCAGACAAGCGTTGCAAGGTTTCCATCCTGAAATTCATGGCAGCAACGGCTGCGTATGCTTTGACGAAATCACCTCCACTGCATTCGTCAAGAAACTCTATTGACTTCAAGATTCTAAGCTGGGCTTCATTCTCATGTTGCAGAGCTATTGATGTATTTACCACCGAAGACAGCGTCGACAGACACAACTTGAATTCTTTCCAATCGGCCATATCCCCCAGAGCTCTCCGCATACTCTCGTAGTCTGAAGAAAAGGCCTTCTGAGAACAGTACGCATGCACTTGCTCACCGTGGGTTTTTGCCAGATTCACCAACTGCAATAGACCATCGCGGGCTCCTTCAATGCATGCTTCCATTACGCTGATGGTGTCACTCCGAATGTATGGAAGGTTTGGGTCTCCTCGGCATTTCGCCAAATCGTACTGCCGTTCCGCCTTTTCAGCTGTTTCCACATTCTGCTTCAATGTACTAACAATCCCCGGTGTCTCCCTTGCCATCAATTCATCTGTCAGCCTCGTTGCAACATCCGCCAGACTGTTGATGATGTTCCGACGAGCCCTCAAATCTCGCAATTTCTCATCATCCTGGATATCCATGACAGGTACGGGTTCTGGAACTTCGTGGGGCGCCACAAGGGCGACTTCTGGAGGGACAGACGGCTCAACATACCCCAATTCCGGCACACTAGGCGCTGGAGCTGGCGCTGGTTGTTGTGGAAGCTGTGGCAAGGTAGGCTGCATTGGCGTAGGCTCAACAGGTAGTGGCTGAGTCGGTTGTTGAACGGTTTCCACTTCTTCTGCCTCCTGTTCAATACCTGGTTGCAGCTGGTCAGGAGCCCCGGTAGGAGGCCCCTGCCCATGTGCCACTTCCTTTTCAATACCTGGTTGCACCTGCGAGGGGGCCGCCGGAGGAGTCCCCGCCTTCCGGACAAACTCCTTTCGACTCTTTTTCGCACGAGCTATCGGCCTCTGCACGAATCCTTCATCTGGTACTCCATCGCCACCAGGCTCCTCTGGTTGTTTCGTTTGTTTCTCATGTGGAACTTCCGCTTTTGGTCTACGCCGCGGCATCGGCACGGGCATTTGTGCCATAGGCATTTGGGGCAGGGGTATTTCTTTCGCAGGTTCCTCTGGCTGCGAAACTACCAGTTCCGGTGAAGGTTCTTCTTCTTGCACAGGCTTTCCTTCTTCTCCTGCTTCTTCTGCTTCTTTTCTTTCTTCCCCTTCCGCTTGGGGTCCCTCTTCGGGAGGTTTGACTTCTTCTTCCGCCTTCTTTTTGCGCTCTCTCTCCCTGCGAAGTACAACTGCCCTTATTAATATTAAGAAGATCACAGTGAAAGCAATTACGTGGCATCGATTCTCTGTAAGGTGTAAACTCGCCAGCTGGGGATTCGTTACTTCCTGCTGGGCAGCCAGTTCTGCATGCAACCTAGCCATCGTGTCGTCCGGTACTCCTCCGGTGGTTTCCAATTCTGCATCCTCCTCGGCGGCCTTTTTACCTGATGCCCGTGATGAGTACACATTCTGCTGCTCCACAATCCAGAGTGCCACAAATAGCCACAAACACCAGAAACACCTGCGCAAGCCAGGCAGCTTGAATGACTGCTTCTTGCTTTTCATTGTCACAATGAGGCCAGTCACCCGGAGTAGTATCAAACGTAGTGTAGATGCCAATAGACCCCTCCTAGGCTGACAACCTGGAGAGAGGTCGACTTGCTGAACCCCCCCAACACATTTAATGGTAACAGCTTGGTTCGAATACAGATCATGCAAAGATAATGCTACTTTTCAAGTGAATCACTCCGCAAAAATCCGCAGAGAATGATAAGGAAGGAGGGGGGCAGGGGAAGTTGTATCCTGCAGGCTTGCGATGTAGCTTGTGTGGGCCTCACGAAATACTTTCACACAAACTAATGACAGAAAAAACAACTGCTGATGGCGATTACAAAGAGGAATTAGTTTGACGGAACTCGTTCTTCAACTCGAAACTCGTATCGAGTGCTGCATCTCAAGGGCTTGCCGCTCACGGCGGGAACCGTGGAGCGCGAGGCCTAGAAGTGAATAGATGCATGATGTTCTGGTTATAGCATCCGTAAAATACGTTATTTAGAGATTCCGTACGCGGGAACCGTCATGGCCGCTCAAGCGGGGGCTATACAACGCTGGCCGACAGCAACCGGGCATACGGCCACCTTGGGGACAGGAGACCGAGTACAGGATGTCCCACCAGGGGATATCTGCAGAGCGGGCGTTCGGCCTTGCCCTAGACAAACGGTGTTTTGTTTTCGGATATTTTTTCCTTAGCCAACACTCTAACATTCATTTTGTTTATGTTCTTTTTCAGCTAACGGATGTGTCCGTTAGATCGCCGGCTGGCAACCCAACAGAGTAATTGTAATACACTGTCGCGCCTTTGCACCGCGTGCGCAACCTATCTAACAGCCCGTTCGTGACAATTAAGGAGAGGATCTACGTAACTTATGTTAGGAAATAGCAGTAACGGCAATATTGTGGACAAATATTAGAGGGAAAATGGTAATTCTCTAGTTAAAAACCCTCTGACCGTGCCCCCGCCCCTCCGCTGGGTGATCGGTCGTTAGATCATAGGACCGCAAGGGAATGCCGGCGTAGGGGCCGCGGCACTGTCACCGGCCCGCGTACTATAGTGACTCTGCCTCTTTGGAGGAGTCGGCTTACCTCCACTAACCATTTTCGCTCTACAGTTAGATTAACTCATTTCTAATTTTACACGTAATTATAAATTTCCCTTCGTTTTGGTCCACTAGTCGTCTTCGGTTGTACATTGTAGCGCTAGTACAGTAATGGCTGCATGACTATTTCTGCTTATGCCACCGGAATTCTAATTAGAAATTAAGTGAATTAAAAAACTTGTGTCCGTTTCGGTAAATTGGCATGTATAAATATATATAAACATACAGATGTCGATTGGCTTCCACGTCGCATTATCAATATCGTTGGAAAACATATAGGGTGCGTCTACAAGCTTCAGTAATTTCAGTGTTACTGGGCCTACGCTGTGAACCCCAGGGCATTACAAGGGTGCAGGAGCCATACCGCCCCAGTTGCGGGTTGGATCAGCGAATTATTTTTAGGGAGACTCTGAAGGGGCCGTCGTGCCTTGCGGCCCATAGGGCCCCATAACATCCGCACCGATTTGACTTTATCTATTTTGCTCATTTATTTATTTATTTACTTTTTGTATATGAACATGGTACATCAATCCTTCCTAGAACTAACTCTCTTTTTGCATATCGGGAGTCTCATCTGTGATCCTTCCAGTTTGACTCCTTACTGTCTTGCTAGTCTCAGGAGTGAGACCACAGGTGCGCCGTCATCATGATCACCAGGATTCTAGCGCTAATTACTAGCGTGTCCCTGATCTATAGGTTGCAACATTATCATTGTTGAAAGTATACGGTGCATGTAATGATTTCGTTAGTTTCAGTCTTACTGGGCCTGCCCTGCAGAAACCAGTGTTTTACAGCCTAACTATAGTTACAGTGCATTTCTCCGCAGCTAGCGATGCTGCGGCGAGTTAGCGCACAGACTTGAAGTAAGAGCTTCGGGGAAGTTCCTACCTCAAGTAAGTGTTTCCCCACAGCGCTTACTTCAAGTCTTTGCGTTATTTGCAGGCAGACCACGCTACATATGACGGAGCATGGAGCTTCATCTGCCTGCAGTCAGCATATGATCATTCACTTGGCCTTGGTAGGTTGCCTACAAGAAAATACAAACGCTCTATAAATGTATACAGAGGTCAAGCATGGAGTAAAGGAAGCTTCGTTAAATCGTCCTTGTGCGCACACGTGACGCTGGCTTGCATCGCCAGCTGCGGCGAGGTGAAATGCAGCTCCAGCTGCAGCTCCTGTTAAGCTGCCTCCTCCCCCGCAACCCCAGGCCCGGAGCTGAATGTTGCCTGGTCTGGCTACAGGTAGCACAGGAACCTTCACCTGGCTTGGTAGCTTGCGTGTAAGCAAATGCAAACCTTCTACAAGTACATCCAGAGGTAAAGCATGCAGCAAAGAAAGCTTCGTTGAAGCTTCGCTGTGTGCACGCGCAGCGAGGTGGGCTGCAGCCCCACTTCAGGCTGCCTCCACCCCGCAACACCCAGGCCCTGAGCTCAATACCCAGGAGGCCTGGAGACAGGGGAAGGATGTCAGATGCTCTGGGGAAGGTTTTGCTTTAAGTCTTTATCTACATTACAGCTCGCTTCTGTCCTTGATTAGGTCCAGTGAGCAAGCGCTGTACTCCCCGCAGCACCCAGGTCCTGAGCCCAACGCCCAAGATGCCTGAGGACACGGGAAGGAGGTCAGTTGCTTTTGGGAAGCTGTTACTTTAAGTCTTCACCTACACTGCAGCTCGCTCGTGTCTCTGATGAAGGCCAGAGAACAAGCGTCGTAATTACTCTGTAGGGTCGTGAGTTGACGGTCGAACGGACACATCCTCTAGCTGGAAAGGAACAAAAACAAAGTGAAACTGAGAGCCTTTGTTTCAGAAAAAACATCCGAAAACAGGAGACCGTTTGCCTGCGGCTTGGCTGAACGCCACCTCTCCAGACATATCTGGGGGGGAGATTCCGTAATCGATCTCGCCTCCCCAAAGGCGTCAGCATCTCCTGTTGCTGTCGGCCAGCGGTGTATAGCTCCCGCTTGAGCGGCCATGACGGTTGCGGCGTACGGAATCTCTAAATAACGTATTGTACGGATTCTATAACTAGAACATCACGCATCTAGTCACTTGTAGGCCTCGCGCACCACGGTTCCCGCCGTGAGCGGCAAGCCCGTGAGATGCAGCACTCGACACGAGTTTCGAGTTGAAGAACGAGTTCTGTCAAACTAATTCCTCTTTGTAATCGCCATCAGCAGTTGTTTTTTCTGTCATTAGTTTGTGTGAAAGAATTTCGTGAGGCCCACACAAGCTACATCGCTAGCTTGCAGGTTACCACTTCCGCTGCCCCCTTCCTTCCTAATCATTCTCTGCGCCTTTTTGTGGAGTTATTCACCTGAAAAGCAGCATTATCTTTGCATGATCTGCATTCGAGCCAAGCAGTTACCATTGAAATGTGTTGGGGGGGTTCAGCAAGTCGACCTCTCTCCAAGTGATCAGCCAAGGAGGGGTCTATTGGCATCTGCACTACGTTCGATACTACTCCGGGTGATTGGCTTCATTGTGACAATGAAAAGCAAGAAGCAGTCATTCAAGCTGCCTGGCTTGCGCAGGCGTTTCTTGTGTTTGTGGATGTTTGTGGTACTCTGGATTGTGGAGCAGCAGAATGTGTACTCCTCACGCGCATCAGGTAGAAACGCCGCCGAGGATGATGCAGAACTAGAAACCACCGGAGGAGTACCGGACGACACGATGGCTAGGCTACATGACGAACTGGCTGCCCAGCAGGAAATGGTGGATCCCCAGCTGGCGAGTTTACATCTGACAGAGAATCGATGCCACGTAATTGCTTTCACTGTGCTTTTCTTGATCTTAGTAAGGGCAGTTGTACTTCTCAGGGGGCGAGAGCGCAAAAAGAAGGCGGAAGAAGAAGTTAAACCCCCCAAAGAGAAACCCCAACCGGAAGGGGAAGAAAGAAAAGAAGCAGAAGAAGGAAAGCCTGTGCAGGAAGAAGAACCTTCACCGGAACAGCTAGTTTCGCAGCCAGAAGAACCTGCGAAAGAAATACCCCTGCCCCAAATGCCTACGCCAGAAATGCCCGTGCCGATACCGCCGCGTAAGCCAAAAGCGGAAGTTCCACATGAGAAACAACCAGAGGAGCCTGGTGGCGATGGAATACCAGATGAAGAATTCGTGCAGAGGCCGATAACTCGTACGAGGAGGACCGGAAAGCAGTTTGTCCGGAGGGCGGGACCTCCTACCACAGCCCCTCCCCAGGTGCAACCAGGTATTGAAGAGGAAGAGGAAGCGGCAGCAGAAGAACACGCCCAACAAGGGACTCAGCCACCACCTGTAGGGCCTACTACACCACAACCTACCTTGCCACAGCTTCCAGAACAAGCAGCTCCAGGTCCAGCGCCAGGTCTGCCAGAAGATGAGTACATGGAGCCTTCTGTCCTTCCAGCCGTTGTCACTTTGCCGCCCCACGAAGCGCAAGAACCCACACCTGTCGCGGATATCCACGAAGATAAGGAGCTGCAAGAATTAAGGGCTCGGCGGAATGTCATCAGCAATCTGGTGAATGTTGCGAACATGCTGGTAAATGAATTGCCGGGAAATGAGGCACGGTCAATTCTCGATGTATTAAAGGAAAACGTGGACACAGCTGAAAAGGCGGAGAGGGAGTACAATGTTGCAAAGGGCCGCATGGATCCAAACCTTCCACTCATTCGGAGTGAAGCCGTCATCAAAATGGGAGCGTCCATTGGAGGAGCCCGCGATGCTCTAGTGGAGTTAGTAAGTCTTGCAAAATTCCACGGTCAGCAAGTGTATGAGTACTGTTCTGAGAAGATTTTTTTTTCAGACGCCGTGGGTTTGCAGACAGCTCTGGATAATATGATGGATTCGAATGCATTCAAAATATCTCTCTTGACGCTGGGTAGGGTGGCAAGTGCTTCTATAACTCTGATACATGAGAATGAGGACCGGCTTAGAATCCTGCAGTCATTGGAGTTCGTAGACGAGTGCGGAGCAAATGATTTTGTCAAAGCTTACGCAGCCGTTGCTGCCATGAATTACAGGATGAAAACCTTGGAACGCTTGTCTGCTATGGACGGCGCGTTGAATAGATATATACTCCAAGCTCATAAGGCTTGGCTGATGGGAAAGCTGCAGTTTGTTCGCGTACCACGTGAGATGGATGCAAATCTGATACAGGAAATCCATGTGTTATTGTCAAAAGTTCGCCCAGCATCTGCGGGGCAGACATCCTCTGGAATAACAAATGAAGAAATGCAAGCTGTCAAAGATTTGTTTCAGTGGCAATATAAGGATGTTCAGGGTATGGAAGCTGCAGAGGACGTCGAGGCTGCCACATATGCGTACCAACGCGCGAATCAAGTTAACCAAAGGCTCAAATCCATACTGCAGGCGCAAAAGGAGAGGTTGAATTCAGCTCTGAAGCGCCAGACGCTCAACAAGGAAGAGGCCAACGCTGCCGCTGAGGCTATTGCGAAAATTGCGGAGACTGTCGTCGGCGACATCGAAGA
>NW_013573034.1:5851-6139 GCF_000499745.2 Eimeria mitis | reverse complement strand
GGTGTGCCCGAAGTTGAGTACATGGAGCCTTCTGTCCCTCCAGCCGTTGTCACTTTGCCGCCCCACGAAGAGCAAGAACCCACACCTGTCGCGGATATCCACGAAGATAAGGAGCTGCAAGAATTGAGGGCTCGGCGGAACGTCATCAACAATCTGGTGAATGTTGCGACCATGCTGGTAAATGAATTGCCGGGAAATAAGGCACGATCAATTCTCGATGTATTAAAGGAAAACGTGGACACAGCTGAAAAGGCGGAAGGGGAGTACAATGTTGCAAAGGGCCGCATA
>NW_013573034.1:5222-5751 GCF_000499745.2 Eimeria mitis | reverse complement strand
ATGTATTAAAGGAAAACGTGGACACAGCTGAAAAGGCGGAAGGGGAGTACAATGTTGCAAAGGGCCGCATGGATCCAAACCTTCCACTCATTCGGAGTGAGGCCGTCAGCAAAATGGGAGCTTCCATTGGAGGAGCCCGCGATGCTCTAGTGGAGTTGGTAAGTCTTGCAAAATCCCACGGTCAGCAAGTGTATGAGTACTGCTCTGAGAAGATTATTTTCTCAGACGCCGAGCGTTTGCAGACAGCTCTGGAGAATATGATGGATTCGAATGCATTCAAAATATCTCTCTTGACGCTGGCTAGGGTGGCAAGTGCTTCTATAACTCTGATACATGAGAATGAGGACCAGCTTAGAATCCTGCAGTCATTGGAGTTCGTAGACGAGTGCGGAGCAAATGATTTCGTCAAAGCTTACGCAGCCGTTGCTGCCATGAATTACAGGATGAAAAACTTGCAGCGTTTGTCTGCTATGGACAGCGAGTTGAATAGATATATACTCCAAGCTCATAAGGGTTGGCTGATGGGAAG
>NW_013573034.1:4380-5122 GCF_000499745.2 Eimeria mitis | reverse complement strand
GACGAGTGCGGAGCAAATGATTTTGTCAAAGCTTACGCAGCCGTTGCTGCCATGAATTACAGGATGAAAAACTTGCAGCGCTTGTCTGCTATGGACCGCGCGTTGAATAGATATATACTCCAAGCTCATAAGGCTTGGCTGACGGGAAAGCTGCAGTTTGTTCGCATACCGCGTGAGATGGATGCAAATTTGATACAGGAAATCCATGTGTTATTGTCAAAAGTTCGCCTAGCACCTGCGGGGCAGACAGCCTCTGGAATAACAAATGAAGAAATGCAAGTCGTCAAAGATTTGTTTCAGCGGCAACATAAGGATGTTCAGGGTATGGATGCTGCAAAGGACGTCGAGGCTGCCACAGAGGCGTACAAACGCGCCAATCAAGTTAACCAAAGTCTCAAATCCATACTGCAGGCGCAAAAGGAGAAGTTGACTTCAGCTCTGAAGCTCCATACGCTCAGCAAGGAAGAGGCCAACGCTGCGGCTGGGGCCATCGCGCAAATTGCTGAGAGTGTCGTCGGCGACATCGAAGGATTCTGGCGCGTTGCGCATGATGTTTATGCACAGATTGGCTGCAAGCCTGAAGATATTGTTTTTGGGACCGGCAAAGCGCTACTGCAAAAGCTGAAAACTAAGATAATGTCCAGTACTGGTGAGCAGGTAGAGGGTGCTGTGGCCGCTGAGAATGTTGCCGCAGACGCTGTAAAGAAATGGTTCTTCGAACAGTGGCGCAGAATTGAAGGTT
>NW_013573034.1:4069-4280 GCF_000499745.2 Eimeria mitis | reverse complement strand
ACGGCGGTTGAGAAGAAAGCAGAGGTAGGACTTCCGTTGCTAAGATTTCAATGTTTGTATGAATTATCAAGAGAAATTGAGGCGTATGAGAGTACACTCAGCTATGCACTCACGTATCCTTTCGACCCTTCATCAGGGGCGTGGACTGAAATACGAGAGCTGAAAAACCGATTCGAAGTTGACAAGGCAAGGATAAAGGAAAGTGGAGACA
>NW_013573034.1:3593-3969 GCF_000499745.2 Eimeria mitis | reverse complement strand
ACGGCGGTTGAGAAGAAAGCAGAGGTAGGACTTCCGTTGCTAAGATTTCAATGTTTGTATGAATTATCAAAAGAAATTGAGGCGTGTGAGAGTACACTCAGCTATGCACTCACGTATCCTTTCGACCCTTCGTCGGGGGCATGGACTGAAATACGAGAGCTGAAAAACCGATTCGACGTTGACAAGGCAAGGATAAAGGAAAGTGGAGACATTGATGAGATAGTTGAATTCGTTGAAAGGACACTGCAATCGTCCTTGAGAGTGTGGACTCTGGTTGAGAATGAGCACTTAGCTCGGCTTACGCAGGGAATCGCAAAGGCACGCATTGATCTTAACTCTGCGCGGTATTAAAACGGGCTCCTTCGCACATGAGAAG
>NW_013573034.1:3227-3493 GCF_000499745.2 Eimeria mitis | reverse complement strand
ATTCGTTGAAACGATACTGCAGTCGTCCTTGAGAGTGTGGACTCTGGTTGAGAATGAGCACTTAGCTCGGCTTACGCAGGGAATCGCAAATGCACGCATTGATCTTCTTAACTCTGCGCGGTATTAAAACGGGCTCCTTCGCACTCGAAAAACACTGGCGCTTGGCTGTCCATATTTCCCGGATCCCATGGTTACTCAACGAAAAACGTGATGATGCAGCATGCACTTCCGAGTAAAAGCGGTCGTGAGTGCAAAGTTCTATGTAA
>NW_013573034.1:1795-3127 GCF_000499745.2 Eimeria mitis | reverse complement strand
CGGTGAGGAAGGTGAAAAAGTACAAACTAGATAACGAAACGTTTGGATCATCTGGACTGGATAAGACAACAGCACTTAGGGTTACGGCGGTTGAGAAGAAAACAGAGGTAGGACTTCCGTTGCTAAGATTTCAATGTTTGTATGAATTATCAAAAGAAATTGAGACGTATGAGAGTACACTGAGCTATGCACTCACGTATCCTTTCGACCCTTCATCGGCAGCATGGACTGAAATACGAGAGCTGAAAAACCGATTCGACTCTGACAAGGCAAGGATAAAGGAAAGTGGAAACATTGATGAGATAGATGAATTCGTTGAAAGGATACTGCAGTCGTCCTTGAGAGTGTGGACTCTGGTTGAGGATGAGCACTTAGCTCGGCTTACGCAGGAAATCGCAAAGGCACGCATTGATCTTCTTAACTCTGCGCGGTATTAAAACGGGCTCCTTCGCACTCGAAAAGCACTGGCGCTTGGCTGTTCATATTTCCCGGATCCCATGGTTACTCAACGAAAAACGTGATGATGCAGCATGCACTTCCGAGCAAAAGCGGTCGTGAGTGCAAAATTCTATCTAGATTTCAACAGTGCTTCTGAAGACACGTTGCACTGCCGAATTTCTCTTTCCCGTTGCCTTCTCTTAGTAAGCATATCTGACAAGAGGAAGCGGTCGTATTCGGACATTGTTTGTGCCGATGTGGGTTTGGCCCCAGAAGGACAGTCCCGTCGCGCGAGCCATGCGGAATGTTTGTTCTGTAGAGTTATTGGTTCTCATTCTCTACGCGATGCATATTTAGCTGTTTCGTCCGCCCAGGCAGCCGACTGGCGTTACGCGCCCTGCGCCGCTCCATTGCGTTTTGCATCGCTTTTTTTAGTGTTTGCCGAATGCTACCGTCTTTTCAAACTTTGCTTATAGGATGACTGTCCCGCCGCTGTATATGAGCTTTGAATAAGCTCGGTGCGGGCAGTTCTATCTCCAGGTGCTCGCATGTTTGGAGGCAGACGGCTATGCTACAAGCCGCAGCATATGTTGCTGTGTCTTCAGTGCCGTCTGCTGCTGCTGCTTGCTATTGTCTGTCTGTACACCTTGCTGCAGCAGCAACTTGCTCGTGGCTTTGCTACTACGTTGGGTCGTTGGCCCCTAATACCTCTGCAGACATTTCAAAGGGGAAGGGCCTTCTGCAACAGCAACAGCAGTAGCAGAAGCAGCAGCAACAACACCTCAATCGGGAGCTCCTTCCCTCTCCGCCCTTTTGCTATGGCGGGGGAGCAACTCGGCCTCCCTGCAGCTCGGTAAATCTCGTCTTGCGTCTGCCCAGCGAGCAGCAGCAACA
>NW_013573034.1:1263-1695 GCF_000499745.2 Eimeria mitis | reverse complement strand
TCTGTAGAGTTATTGGTGCGTATTCTCTACGCGATGCATATTTAGCTGTTTCTTCCGCTCAGGCAGCCGACTGCCGTTACGCGCCCTGCGCCGCTCCATTGCGTTTTGCATCGCTTTTTTTAGTGCTTGCCGAATGCTACCTTCTTTTCAAACTTTGCTTATAGGATGGCTGTCCCGCCGCTGTATATGAGCTTTGAATAAGCTCAGTGCGGGCGGTTCTATCTCCAGGTGCTCGCATGCTTGGAGGCAGAAGGCTATGCTACAAGCCGCAGCATATGTTGCTGTGTCTTTCCTGCCATCTGCTGCTGCTGCTTGCTATTGTCTGTCTGTATATCTTGCTGCAGCAGCAGCTTGCTCGTGCTACTACGTTGCGTCGTTGGCCCCTAATACCTCGGCAGACATTTCAAAGGGGAGGGGCCTTCTGCAGCAGCG
>NW_013573034.1:427-785 GCF_000499745.2 Eimeria mitis | reverse complement strand
GCTGCTGCTGCTGCTACAAATGCTGCTGCTGCTGCTGCTGCAGCTGCTTCTTAGGGGAGATGGAGAGGCCGTCGTAACAGCATCAGGTCCAGACCGTGTGGACTCCTCGGCTGCACAGGAAGTCGCCGATATGACACTGCAATCGCCAGGGGGGCCCACAAAAAAGCACTGCCCCCTTAGGGACCCCAAAGGGCACATAGGAGGCTGCCACAGCCATAGGGGCGCCTCGAATGCCACGGAGGTCCCCCCAATACAATTTGGGGCTCCATGCGACAGCAGGGCCCCCAAGGGCATAGAGGGCCCCTAATGGCGCCAAAGGGGCCCCCAAAGGATGCGAGGGGCCACCAAGAGCATTGGG
>NW_013573034.1:0-328 GCF_000499745.2 Eimeria mitis | reverse complement strand
AGGATGTAGGGATTACGGGGTTATTTGTAGGAGGCACCGAAGGTGAAAAAAGAAATAAGAGGACGACGAGGGGTTCCGCGTCAGCATGTTTCTTCTTTCTCTTTTTCGCTTGTCTCTTTCTTTTTGTTTTTCTTCTTCTTTTGTCTGTCTGTTTCTCTTTGTTTGTCTCTTTCTTTTTGCTGGTCTGTGTGTTTGCCATTATTCTGTTGCCCCTGTTGCCCCCTCCGGTCGGTTGCTTCTGTTGTTCCCACTGGTGCTGATGTTGCTGCTGCTGCGGCTGGTGCTGGCCCTGCTGCTGCTGCTGCCACTGTTGTTATAGCTGCTGCCG
>NW_013573033.1:3032-4431 GCF_000499745.2 Eimeria mitis | reverse complement strand
TTTTAAATTTAAAAAAATATATTTCTTCGTTAGAAAAAAGCAAAGGACTTGTACCTGAATTTATAAACCCAAATTCATATTTATGTATTTTTATTTCTATGTTTATTTATTTGTTTATTCATTTATATATTTACTTTTTATATATTAATTTATTTATTTATATTTATTTATTTATTTTTTTTTATTAGGATTCATCTAAAACAGTTTTTAAATCACCGGCTCGCCTGGAGAGTATGATGCAAGACCTCCCTCTGCTGCTAGACAAGAGCGACAAAGTAAACAAATTTATTTTATTTTATTTTATTTTATTTTATTTTATTTTATTTTATTTTATTCTTTTTTTGGTTTGTTATTATTTATCATTATTATTATCATTATTGTTGTGGTTTAGTGTTGTTTATTTTTGTTTATTTTTGTTTATATATCACCTCTCTCTGCTTCTAGACAAGACAAAGTAAACAACTTATAATATAAGCAAATACATATTAGTACTATGGTTACTATGGTTATTTAATTTATTTATTCATTTATATATTTTTATTTGTTTATATATATTTTTTAATTTTGTTTAGGTGGGTGTAGTAGAGTTTCCTCGTTGGTGTTGTGAATACAACAAAATGCAATATAAACATATAAGCAAATATACATTATTATTACATATTCATACATATTTATTTATTTATTTATTTATATTTATTTATTTATTTATTTATATTTATTTATTTATTTATTTATATTTATTTATTTATTTATTTATTTTTTATGTGGGTGTAGTGTAGTTTCCTCGTTGGTATTGTGAATACAACAAAATAGAAATCATATCTAAGCAACTAAAACTATAACCACAAAACAAATAAATAAATAAATAAATAAATAAATAAATAAATAAATAAATATATATATTTTATTTATTTATTTATTTATTTATTTATTTATTTATTTTTTAGGTGGGTGTGGTATAGTTTCCTCGTTGGTATTGTGAATACAACAAAATAGAAATCATCCATATCACACTATAACCATACAACAAATAAATAAACTAAATAAATAAATAAACAAATAAACAAATATATATATTTTATTTATTTATTTATTTATTTATTTATTTGTAGGTGGGTGTGGTAGAGTTTCCTCGTTGGTGTTGTTTTAGCCCCGTAAAGAACGGCCTCGCAGAAGCAAAGAAAAAAGAAAAAAATAATTTACCGCCAGAATCAGCATTCAGTGGAGAAGCAGATTTATATATACAAAATGCAAGATGGATGCAGCTTGCTGTTGCTAGTGGTAATTATTATTTTATTTTATTTTATTTTATTTTATTTTATTTGTTTTGTTTTGTTTGTTTTATTTATTTTGTGTTTTTAGTTTTTCTTTTCTCGTTTTTTTAATGTATTTATTGCTG
>NW_013573033.1:0-1719 GCF_000499745.2 Eimeria mitis | reverse complement strand
TGGTTAGGGTGGTTTTGCTTGGTTTTTGTTGTTTTATTTTGTTTTTTTTTTTTTATTTTGTTTTGTTTCTATTTTATTATTTTGTTTATTTTATTTTGCTTTTATTTTATTTTGTTTTTATTTTATTTTGTTTTATTTTATTCTTGGTGATGTTTGTTGAATGTATCGTTTGCTGCTGTAGCTGCGGCTGACAAATCATTTTTCTTTTTATTTTATTTTATTTTATTTTATTTTATTTTATTTTATTTTATTTTATTTTGTTTATTATATTTACTTTATTTTGTTTTATTTATTTATTATTTTTTTTTTTAATTTATTTATACATTGCTTTATTAATTTATTAATTTGTTTCTTTATTACCTTCTGCACGAATATATTAATTTATCACTATTAATTTATATATTTATATATTTATATATTTATTTATATATTTATTTATTTATTTATTTATTTATTTATTTATTTATTTATTTATTTATTTATTTCAGTTCTTCTTTGGTGATATATGGCGACGTAAAAATAAAAAATTTGCATGTCGACGGAGCGCTCATTTTGGGGGCCGAGGAAGGTCAGCTTTGGGGTGTATAGGCAGCTCTTTTTATTTATTTATTTATTTTTTTATTTATTTATTTTTTATTTGTTTTTATATATCTCTGTTTGTTTGTTTGTTTGTTTGCTTTTATATATCTTTGCTTATTTGTTTTTTTTTTGTTTATTCGTTTTTTTATTTTTTTGTCTAGTTTTTCGTTTGTTTATTTTTTTGTTTATATGTCTTTGTTTATTTGTTTCTTTTTTTGTTTTTTTTTATACACCTTTATTTGTTTGTATATATGTTTGTTTCTTTCATTCGTCTGTAGTTATTATATATTAATTATATATTTTTTTGTTTTTTATTTTTTATTTTTTTATTTGCTGCAGTTCTTTGTTTGTTTCTCTCTTTCGCATGCATTTACTATCTCTCTTACATATCTCCCTTTATTTATATATCTGTATTTATTTATTTCTTTTTTTTTATTTATTTATTTATTTATTTATTTGCATTTCTTTACTCATTTGTTCTTATTAATTTGTGTTTGTTTATTTATTTATTTGTCTGTGTTTATTTATTTATTTATTTGTTTGTATTTATTTATTCGTTTGTTTGCTTGTATTTATGTATTTGTATTTATTAATTTATATATCTGTTTATTTATATATTTATTTATATATTTATTTATTTTATTTTATTTATTTATTTGTTTTTATATATACAGGAGCGTCTTTGGTTATCGAGAGTTTACATGTAAAGAATGAAGGATGGTATATAGAGGCAGTTGACCCTGATGCTGCTGCTGCTGCTGCTGCTGCTGCTGCTTCTCCTGCTGAAGCTGCTGCTGCTGCTGCTGCTGCTCTCCGTGGGTTTTATGTGCGGCGAAAGGAGACGAGAGAAATCATCGCTAAAAAGGGAGAGAGAAAAATAATAAAAGAATAAAACAAATTAAATAAATAAAATAAATAAAATAAATAAACACAAAACAACAGAAATAATTATAAATAAAAACAAATAACTAAAATATAAACAACAAACAACAAAATATATCAAACAAAAAAAGAAAAAGAAAACATACAAACACAAACAAAATGCGAAACATGACCCAACAGAAGCAGCATATGGAGGCTGCTCCTGCTGCTGCTGCTGCTGCTGCTGCTGCTGTTGCTGCTGCAACAGCAGCAGCAGCA
>NW_013573032.1:519-1278 GCF_000499745.2 Eimeria mitis | reverse complement strand
GTTTTTTTTTTTTTTTTTTTTTGTTTTTATTTTTATTTATTTATTTTTATTTATTTATTTTAGATAGATAGATATATTTAGATGTATCCAGGACTTGTGTTGCGCAGTTCTGTAATTTCTTTGGTTAGTTTTTTATGTTTTTATTTATTTTTATTTATTTTTTTTTGTTTTTTTGTTTTGTTTTATTTTATTTTATTTTATTTTATTTTATTTAGATTGATACATAGATATATTTGTGTGTATCCAGAACTTGTGTTGCTCAGTTCTGTAATTTCTTTGGTTAGTTTTTTATTTATTTATTTTATTTATTTTTATTTTTATTTATTTATTTATTTATTTATGTTGTTTTCTTTTATTTATTTGTTTGTTTATTTATTTAGATAGATAGTCTGTATCCAGAACTTGTGTTGCGCAGTTCTGTAATTTCTTTGGTTAGTTTTTTATTTTTATTTTTTTATTTTTTTGTTTTTTTGTTTTTTTGTTTTGTTTTATTTTATTTTATTTTGTTTTATTTTATTTATTTAGATAGATGGAGATATTTGTCTGTATCCAGAACTTGTGTTGCGCAGTTCTGTAACTTCTTTGGTTAGTTTTTTTTTATTTTTTATTTTATTTTATTTTATTTATTTATTTATTTTATTTATTTTTATTTATTTAGATATCTTGCCGTTTTTCTTTATTCTACATATATAAATATAAATATAAATATATATACAAAAATATATATAAATATAAATATATATAAATATATATATATAA
>NW_013573032.1:0-226 GCF_000499745.2 Eimeria mitis | reverse complement strand
TTTTTTTTTTTTTTTTTTTTTTTTTTTTTTTTTTTATTTGTTTTTGTTTTTGTTTAGTTTTGTTTATTTTTATCTGGTTTTATTTGTTTCTGTTTATTTTTTTATTTTTTTTTGTTTTTATTTAGTTTTGTTTCGGTTTGTTTTTACCTATTTTTGGTTGCTTTTATTTATTTTTATTTACTTTTATTTGCTTATATATATATATATATATATATGTATATATATA
>NW_013573031.1:3852-4432 GCF_000499745.2 Eimeria mitis | reverse complement strand
GGCCCCCGGTCCTGCCCCTTGAGGGGCCCCCAGGCGAGTTGCTCGGCCACATAGAGGGTACATCATCCTCTCCCCCATGGGGGGCCCCCCAGCGGCCCCCGGGGCCACCCGCTTCTGAGGGGCCCCCGGGGGGGCCCCCGGGGGGGCCCCCGGGGGGGCCCCCTGGGGGGCCCCCAGGGTGGGGGCCCCCAGGGTCCTCAGATACGACGCTGCGAAGGTCAGGGAGAAAGAGAACAGCAACAAGCAGAGCAAGAAGCAGCAGCACGAGGAGCAGGAGTACAAGCAGCGGAGACAGCACGAGCAGCACCAGCAGCACAAGCAGCAGCAGCAACGGCAGAAACAGTAGCAGAAGCTCCAGCAGCCGCAGCAGAGGCAGCAGCAGCAGCAGCAGCAGGGAAAGCAGCAGCAGGAGCAGCGGAGTCAGCACCCGCAGCAGCACCCGCAGCAGCAGAGCCAGCAACACCAGTACCAGCAGCAGCAGCACGAGCGGCAGCACAACCAGCAGCAGCGGCACCAGCAGCAGCAGCAGCAGCAGCAGCAGCGGCAGCACCAGCAGCAGCACTACCAGCAGCAGCGGCAC
>NW_013573031.1:2877-3505 GCF_000499745.2 Eimeria mitis | reverse complement strand
GGCTGCTGCTAGGGTTTTGCTGCCTACAAAGGATCCGCAGCAGCAGCAGCAGCAGCAGCAGCAGCAGCAGGAAGGGCAGCAGTCGCCAGTAGAGCAGGATGAGCAGCAGAAGCAGAAGCAGCAGCAGCAGCAGCTGCAGCAGCAGCAACGGCAGCAACTCGAAGACGAACTAAAAACAGAGCTGCGGCGGCAGCTGCAGGAGCAGCTGCTGCTGAATAGGTCTCTGAGGCAGCAGCTGCAGCAGCTGCAGGCAGAGGATGAGCTGCAGCAGCTGCAGCAGCTGCAGCAGCTCCAGCAGCAGCAGCAGCAGCAGCAGCAAATAGAGCAGATGCAGCAGTTTCAATGGATGCAGCAGCTGCAGCAAATGCAGCAGCTGCAGCAACTGCAGCAGCTGCAGCAACTGCAGCAACCCGCAATCCAGGAGCAGCAGCAGCAAGCGGGGCAAACGCAACACCAGTTGCTGCAGCGGCAGCTGCGGTCTCCAGTACAGCAGCAACAGCAGCAGCTGCAGCAGCAGCAGCAGCAGCAACCGCAGAAGCAGCCGCAGCAACAGCAGGAGAAGCAGCAAGCGCAGGAGAAACAGGAAAAGCAGAAAGAGCAGCGACAGCAACGGCAGCAGCAGGAGCAA
>NW_013573031.1:2150-2777 GCF_000499745.2 Eimeria mitis | reverse complement strand
GCAACAGCAGCAGGAGCAGCAACAGCAGCAACAGCAGCAACCGCAGCAACCTCAGCAGCAACCGCAGCAGGCGCAGGAGCAGCAGCAGCCGCAGCAACAGCAGCAACAGCAGCAACAGCAGCAACCGCAGCAGCCGCAGCAGCCGCAGCAGCCTCAGCAGCCGCAGCAACCGCAACAGCAGCAGCAACAGCAGCAACCGCAGCAACCTCAGCAGCCGGAGCAACAGCAGCAGCAACCTCAGCAACCGCAACAGCAACCGCAGCAACCGCAGCAGCCGCAGCAGCAGCCGCAGCAGCCGCAGCAGCAGCAGCAGCAGCAGATCAGTACGCGTAAGCTGCAGCGGCTAGAGCAGAGGAAGCGCGCCCGCAACAGGCCGCCGCGGCGGCTGCAGCCGAAGCCACGCGTGAATTTGCTGCTGCAGCACGAGAGGCTGGAGCTGCTGCAGCGGCTGCTGCTGACACTGCAGCAGCAACCAGAGCTGCTGCAGCAGCAGATAGAACAGCAGAGGCAGCTGCAGCAGCAACTACAATCCCAGACGCAGGAACAGACAGAACAGCATGCGCAGCAGCAGCAACAGCAGCAGCTACCGCAACAGCAACCACAGCAACAACAGCAGCAACAGCCGCA
>NW_013573030.1:4144-4342 GCF_000499745.2 Eimeria mitis | reverse complement strand
CAGCAGCAGCAGCAGCAGCAGAAGAAGAAGGAAAGAGAAAGTATTTATGTAAGTTTAATAATTTTTCTATGAGGGATGCATGCGCTGCAGCAGCAGCAGCAGCAGGCTCAGCTCTTGCTGCTTCTTGTAGCTGCTGCCACGCAGCAACAAACACACCCAAACCGCTGCACACAGCAGCAAACCTCGCACTGCTACTGA
>NW_013573030.1:3325-3919 GCF_000499745.2 Eimeria mitis | reverse complement strand
ATATATATATATATATATATATATATATATATATATATATATATATATATATATATATCTATATATAAGTATATAAGTATATAAATATATAAATATATAAATATATATATAAGTATATAGATTAACTTATACGCGAATATCAATATAAATAAATATATAAATATATAAATATATAAATTAAGCTATAAAGAAATATATAAATAAATAGATATATAAATAAATATATAAATTAAGTTGTAAAGAAATATGAAAACAAATAAATATTAAATAAATAAATAAATAAATAAATAAATAAATAAATAAATAAATAAATAAATAAATAAATAAATAAATTTATATGGAGAAGCATGCAAATAAGTATACAAATAAATGTGTAAATAAATAAATAAATAAAGACGTATATAAATATATTTATATATATTTATATACACCTTATATATAAATATATAAATATATAAATATATTTATATACACCTTATATATAAATATATAAATATATTTATATATGTATACACAAATGTAAAAATATATTAGTAAATAGATAAACATATAAATATATAAATAAATAAACGTATGCATAAATCCGTAAATATA
>NW_013573030.1:2365-3119 GCF_000499745.2 Eimeria mitis | reverse complement strand
ATATATATATATATATATATATATATATATATATATATATATATATATATATATATATATGAGAGAGAGAGGGAGAAACAGAGAGACAGAGAGCTGTATCTATATCATCAACGCGTAGAAAGGAGACACTTGTTTACCTACTTACTAAATTAATTAATTTATTTATTTTATTTATTTATTTATTTATTTATTTATTTATTTATTTATTTATTTATTTATTTTTTTATTTTTTTATATATTTATTTATCTCACCATGTCTCTTAGAGATAGCCTCCTGGAAGAGGGCCCAGGGCATACCCGCAAGGGGGGCCCCCATGCCTTCATATGCTGCTTCTGCTGCAGCAGCAGTGGGGGGGCCCCCCACCTCTGCTGTATATAAAACCTCAACAGCACGGGGCCTAGGGGCCCCCACTGTGGTGGGGGCCCCGCCGGGGGGCCCCCCTGCAAGCATCTGCTCATAGAGTGCCTCTTCTGCTGCTGGTTTGGTTGGGGGGGCCCCTGGCCTCATCTCTTCGTATGTGGGTTCTTCTCCTGCTGCAGCAGCAGCAGCTGCTGCAGCAGCAGCAGTAGCAGCAGCAGCAGGGGTAGGGGGAGATGTTTGCGTAGTGGATAAAATATATTGTTTTGTTGATGGGGAGATGCTAGAAAAAGAAGAAACAACAGAACGCCCTATCTCCTCTCCTTCTCTTCCTGCTGCTGCTGCAGCCCAAGATAAAGTTTTGGGGTCGTATAGCATCTGAGCAGCTGCATATAC
>NW_013573030.1:1884-2311 GCF_000499745.2 Eimeria mitis | reverse complement strand
TATATATATATATATATATATATATATATATATGTATGTATGTATGTATGTATGTATGTATGTATGTATTTCTTTGTGTGTGTACAAACAAAAAACAACTCCAACTATAAACCCAAAAAAACGAAAAAACAAAAAAACAAAAAACGAACCGACATAAATAAATAAAAAAATAAACAAACAAACAAACAAACAAACAAACAAACAAACAAACAAATAAACAAATAGATAAGCATACACTGAAAGGCCTGTAGAAAGAGTCTAGCTTCTTCCTCATCATTAAGTGTCTCCTTATTTGGGGCCCACTGCAGCAGCTGCATGCAGAGATTAAAGAAAGAGGGCGAAGAAGAACGGAGACGCAGAAAGAGAGACAAAGGAGACTCTCCTAGGATTATACGTGGCTCTGTATACATACACACACATATATATA
>NW_013573030.1:0-1646 GCF_000499745.2 Eimeria mitis | reverse complement strand
TGCTGCTGCTGCTGCTGCTGCTGCTGCTGTACCTGTTGGAGCTGCAGGCTGGCCGAGTTGCTGCAGCCACGAATCCATCTCTGTAAATAACAACACAAAAAGGAGACAAAAAATAAAAAAAAGAGAAAATAAATAAACAAAAAGAGACAAAAAGCAAACAAAAGGAGACACCAATAAAGAAAAAGAGACAAAAAAACAAACAAAAGGAGACAAAAATAAACAAAAGGAGACAAAAAGCAAACAAAAGGAGACAGGAGACACTACAAACTGTCTGTGTGGGGGGTGAAAGGAGACACTTGGGGTGTATGTGTGGGGTATGAGGAGACACTTGAGGTGTATGTGTGGGGTGTGAGGAGACACTATAAAGTGTCTCTGTGCGGTGTGCGAGGAGACACTTGGGGTGTATGTGTGGGGTGTGAGGAGACAGTCTCCTTTGGCTGCTTACCATCGATACGGCCGGGGGGCAACACAACGACACCCAGAGACATGGCTGAGAATAAACAAACAAAAAAGAGACAAATAAATAAAAAATAAACATGTATATATATATATATATATATATATATATATATATATATATATGAATGAGTAGATACAGACACAAAGAAAGACAAAAAGCCAAGGATAGAAAAATACGGAGGCAGAAAGAGAGACAGAGAGACAGAAAAGGAGAAAAGGAGACAGAAGGAGACATAAAAGGAGACAAAAGGAGACACAAGGAGACACAAGGAGACAGAAGGAGACAAAAAGGAGACAAAAGGAGACAAAAAGGAGACAGCAAAGGAGACGAAAAGGAGACAAAAAGGAGACAAAAGGAGACAAAAGGAGACAAAAGGAGACAAAAGGAGACAAAAGGAGACACTTATGTTTCTTACAATCAGAGAAAAAGCTCTCGGGCGCGTAGTCTCTCCACGCCCCCCGCGCGGGTCTGCCCTTTTCTTCGCTTGTGGGAATATCTATAAAGAGACAAAAACACACAACACCAATGAGGTTGTAGCTAGCTAGCTAGCTAGCTAGCTGCCGGGTAGCTAGCTGCTATGTTATATATATATATATATATATATATATATATATATATATATACATACACACATATACATATATATATACATATATATATACATATATATACATATATATACATACATACATACAAACATACATACACACATACATACATCCATATACACATACATAGAGATATATCTACGTACCCTCAACGATGAGCTGCAGCGCTCTATGTTGTTGTTTCATCGCTCCCCTAAGCAGGAGATGGCAGTGTTGGTTGCGGACGTTGAGGGCCCCACTGTCTCCGCAGTATTCACCGAGGAGCTGGCGGGTGGTGTTGTGGGCCTGGCCGAAAGGCGTCTCCCGCCCCACAAACCGATCCCAGCTCCCGTGCTGCATGCGCTGCTGCAGCGCATGCAACACCAGCAACGCGTACTGATCCACCTCTTCTAGCCGGGGCCCCCAAAAGGGTACTACCAATGATAGGGCCTCGGAGGGGGCCCCCTGGGGGCCCCTGTACTTCAATACTATGTTCAGCTGCCATCTGTATATTGCACTCTCAGGTACACCTGTAACACAAAGAAAATATATTTATATTTATATATATATATATATATATATATATATATATATATATA
>NW_013573029.1:2743-4522 GCF_000499745.2 Eimeria mitis | reverse complement strand
TATATATATATATATATATATATATATATATATATCACCGCATGCACCGGTGTGTCTTCACAGCTGCTGCTGAGGTGCCTATACACCCGAGAGAGCTCACAAGCAGAGACGATGAGTTTTCTATTAGCAGATAAAAAAAAAGTGGCAGCGCGGCGCTCTCTGCTGCTCTCCCACCCCACAACTTGGTGGTTGTATTGTACAGAGAAACCCCCAGAATCATATGCCTTTTATACAACACAAACCCTAAACCCTAAACCCTAAACCCTAAACCCTAAACCCTAAACCCTAAACCCTCAAAATTTTGGGGGTTTAGTCTGTGTTTTAAGTTTCGTGCGGTCGATAGTAAATGTTATATATGCTGATTTTGCTCAGCTATATACACTGTATTATATACACTAATCATAAACCCTAAACCCTAAACCCTAAACCCTAGAAATATCATCTGCTTGTGGGGTTCTGTCTCCGCCAGAACAAACCCTAAAACTGTAGATGCAAGGACGATGAACAACAAAAAAAAAAAACAAAAAGAAGACGAAAGACAGCTGCTCTCTAGGGTTTAGGGTTTAGGGTTTAGGGTTTAGGGTTTAGGGTTTAGACGCACCGTGATCATCACAGAACGAGGGTTTGCTAGTGCCTCTTCTAGGGTTGCTGCGGGGCCAGCAGATATTATACGGATGTTAGGGGTCAGCTCTAAACACACCATAAACCCTAAACCCTAAACCCTAAACCCTAAACCCTAAACCCTAGACGCCCTAGACCCTAAACCCTAGAGCATAGGCCGCAGGCCGTAAACCCTAAACCCTAGACGTCAAACCGTAAACCACAAACCATGGGGGACCCGAAACCATAAACCCTAATCTGTTAACTATAAACCCTAAACCCTAAACCCTAAACACTGATTCCCCTGTAGTCTGTTGTGCACCCTATATACGCATGAAGTTTAGGGTTTAGGGTTTAGGGTTTAGATATTTAATATCTAGGGTTTAGGGTTTTGTTTGTTTCACCAAAACTAGAAGAGAGGCCCCGAGGGTTTGGGGTAGAGTTAGCACCGACGAGAAACATCAGGGCAGCTGTATATACACCGCAACAAACACGCTAGGGTTTAGGGTTTAGGGTTTAGGGTTTAGGGGTTTATATTTAGGGTTTAGGGTTGAAGGGATAGAAACTGAGGCATAAGAGTTAAGAGCTTAGGGTTTAGGCCTACAAATATCCATGCTCTAGGGTTTAGGGTTTAGGGTTTAGGGTTTAGGGTTTGTGTGTTACTGGAGCACAAGAAGGTGGTGATGAGGTTAGCGATAACAACAGCGCATCCATAGCCCCTAACGAGGTGCAGCAGGCGGTCCTCTTTGTCTGCTGCTGCTGCTGCTGCTGCTGCTGCTGCTGCTGCTGCTGTCTGTGACTCAGGCAAATAACGAAATATATCACTCGCCATGGGGCTTTCATAAACGTTGCGGCTGCCGGCGTTTGCATGCGCCACGTAAAAACGCAGAGACTAACACACACACAACAAACCCTAAACCCTAAACCCTAAACCCTAAACCCTAAACCCTAAACACTAAACAATCAATACTAAAATATAAACACAAGATTCAACTCATATACACCCTAAACACGAAACCATAAACCTTAGATATATCAGCTTATAAAACCCTAACTCTGAACCCTAAACCCTAAACCCTAAACCCTAACCCCCACCACCCTAAACCCTAAACCCTAAACCCTAAACCCTAAACCCTTGAATGTCTCTGGCTGCCGTTGCCTGCTCTCACTGACCTGCGC
>NW_013573029.1:2367-2700 GCF_000499745.2 Eimeria mitis | reverse complement strand
TCTCTGTACCCTCTGTATCCCCCCACTGGGGGGGGGCCCCCCTGGGGGCCCCCCCCATCTTTGTATGCGGAGTCTCCGCCTGCATACTGCAGCTGTCAATAGAGTTGAATGATCCTAATACATAGAATATATATAAATATATTTATATATTTGTATGAATATAAATATTTATATGCCGCATATATATATATATATATATATATATATATATATATGTATTTATGTGTTTGTACTTTTTGTTAGATATATCATCTCGTATTTCATAGTTGACTCCGCATACACATACCTATGCAAAATAATATGAATAACTGTATACAATTACATATATATATA
>NW_013573029.1:1323-2298 GCF_000499745.2 Eimeria mitis | reverse complement strand
GGGGGGGGGGGGGGGGGGTAAGACCGGGAGTGAGGGTGCAGCAGAGAAAGGAGAGAAAAAAAAGGCAGAAATTTTGGGTAAAAAGAAATTAATAAATAGAATAAATTAAATAAATTTAATAGAATAAATTTATAAGAAAAAAGAAAAAAAGTTTTAATGTATAAGAGAGAAAGAAACGCACACAGCTGTGGGTGGTCAGTCCACTGGGTCACCTCACACCTGCAGATACACCCGAAATATCTGTTGCAGTAATATGATGAAATACACCCAAAATAAAATAAAATAAACACCAAAAATATAATTTAAATTATATTTTTATTTTAAAAAACAAATAAAATAATATTAAATTATATAAAATATATATTTCATACAAAACTCACTACCACACACACTACACCCATCATCGTCCTGCGGTGCTGCAGCAGAAAAACTGAAATAATTTATAAATAAATAAAATAATTTTATTTAATTAAATTTAATTAATTTAATTTAATTAAATTAAATTAAATTAAATTAAATTAAATTAATTTCACAATTAATAATTTATAAATAAATTAATTAATTAAATAAAATATATAATGAACTCTATCAATAAAAAATAATATTTTTGTTTTTTTATAAAAAAAATAAAAATAAAAATTATATTAATATTATTATTATCGTATTATTATCAACTAAATAAATAAAACCTATTATAATTTAATTAAATAAATAAATAAATAAATAAATAAAAATAAATAAATAAATAATTAATATTCATCAGTACAAACCCAATTATCTTTTTTTCTGTATTTGTTTGCCAGCAGAAGGATTTCTGTTTTTTCTTTTTTTTTGTTTTTTTACATTTGTATCTCTTGCTTAGTTTAATAGCTTAATGTTCCTTTTACTTAGGGTTTAGGGTTTAGGGTTTAGGTATTCATATTTAGGGTTTAGGGTTTAGGTATTCATATTTAGGGTTTAGTGTTTAGAGGTAAT
>NW_013573029.1:0-1064 GCF_000499745.2 Eimeria mitis | reverse complement strand
TTAATGTTCCTTTTACTTAGGGTTTAGGGTTTAGGGTTTAGGTATTCATATTTAGGGTTTAGGGTTTAGGGTTTAGGTATTCATATTTAGGGTTTAGGGTTTAGGGTCTAAGTATTCAAATGTAGGGTTTAGGGCCTAGAGGTAATATAAAATAAAAATAAAATAAAATAAAATAAAATAAAATAAAATAAAATAAAATAAAATAAAATAAAATAAAATAAACAAAAAGAGTCGCCAGGAAACAAATAGAAATAACAAATGGTTTTAAATATAGCCAAATAAAAAACTACTAAAAGACAGCGCTGCTGCTGCAAGAGCAGCAGCAACTGCAGCAGCAGCAGCAGCAGCAGCAGCAGCAGCTGCTGCTGCTGCTGCTGCTATTAGGTTGCTGCTGAGGAGGGGAGAAGCAGCTCCCGCAGCAGCTGCAACTCTTGGGGGGTTGTCTCTGGGGCTGAAGGCTGCGCCAAGTATAGATCGAGCTGCAGCACACCCACAAACCCTAAACCCTAAACCCTAAACCCTAAACCCTAGATTCTAGATTGTTATATGGAGGAGAAGGAGAATGTCTTGTGGTTTAAGACAGAAGAGGAGAGCTGACAACGAACAAACCCTAAACCCTAAACCCTAAACCCTAAAACCCTAAACCCTAAACCCTAAAACCCCAAATTAACTACAAACATCTCCAGCGCTTCCTAAACCCTAAACCCTAAACCCTAAACCCTAGAGTTTTATATGGATACGGACAAGATATAGTTTTTGTTGTGGTTTGAGTGTATTAAATAATTTTTTAATAGAAAAATCATCGATAGGGGTGGGGAGACACCAGGGCTGCTGCTGCAGAGCTCGCAGCAGCAAAGCTCCCTCTATTACTTTTTTTATTGCTGCTGCTGCTGCTGCTGCTGCTGCTGCTAGCCGCTCGTTTGTCTCTACCGAAGAAACCACAAACTTCACTGCTGCTTCTATCCTATAACACAGCAGCAGCAACACACAACACAGCAGCACCAGCAGCGGATGCTCCCCAGCATATATATATATATATATATATATATATATATATATATATA
>NW_013573028.1:3556-4344 GCF_000499745.2 Eimeria mitis | reverse complement strand
GCAGCAGCAAATAAAAAAAGAAAAAAAATACAACGCATCGAAGGGTTTTATAGTTTTAATAAACAAGAAAAAAGAAAAAGAGGTACCCATACAAACCCTAAACCCTAAACCCTAAACCCTAAACCCTAAAACCCTAGGTGCAACACATATACACCTCTACACACTGTCCTGCTACTCCTGCTGCTGCTGCTGCTGCTGCTGCTCCTGCTGCTGCTGCTGCTGCTGCTGCTGATGTGCAGAAGCAGAAGACGCGGCGTTGCGAGCTCAGAAGGCCCTACAGACTGTGGCGGAGCAAGCAAAGGTGAGAAAGGGTTTAGGGTTTAGGGTTTAGGGTTTGAGGAAGGGTTTAGGGTTTAGGGTTTAGGGTTGCGTGGCACTTTCGTCCGAGGGTTTAGGGTTTAGGGTTTAGGGTTTAGGGTTTAGAGTTGCGTTTCTGTTGTTTTCAGAAGAAGGCCTTTCGCCTCACGTAACGTCAATTTATCTGCTAGCTAGCTAGCTAGCTAGTCAGCTAGCTAGCTAGCTAGATAGCTAGCTAGCCAGCTAGCCATCTAGCTAGCTAGCTAGATAGCTAGCTAGCTAGCTGGGGAGCCACACACTCTGTGCGCGCGCCTAGAGACTGATGTAGGCGTCTAGTAACTAGCTGTGGCTAGCCAGCTAGCTGTAGCTAGCTATAGCTAGCTGTAGCTAGCTGTAGCTAGCTGTGGCTAGCTGTAGCTACCTAGTTGGCTGTGGCCAGAGGCGTGTAGCCGTAGCTAGCTGTGCCTAGATGCGGCTAGCTGTGGCTAGCT
>NW_013573028.1:0-3477 GCF_000499745.2 Eimeria mitis | reverse complement strand
CTAGTTGGCTGTGGCCAGAGGCGTGTAGCCGTAGCTAGCTGTGCCTAGATGCGGCTAGCTGTGGCTAGCTGTTTGCTAGAGAGGGGCCCTGGGGGCCCCTTCAGGCGAATGGCGTTTTGTCTATACAACAAAATGAAATCAATAAACGGAGACACCGCATATGTGCTGCTGCTGCTGCTGCTGCTGGTGTTGCTGCTGCTGCTGGTGTTGCTGCTGTTGCTGCTGCCGTTGCTCCTGTGGCTGCTGTTGTTGCAGTTGCTGCTCTTGTTGCTGCTGCTGTTGCTGCTGCTGTTGCTGCTGCTGTTGCTGCTTTGTGCTGCTGGGGTTACAACATATACTGATGCTGCAGTTTGCTGCTGCTGCTGCTGCTGCTGCTGCTGCTGCTGCTGCTGCTGTTTGCTGCTGCTAGTGAATCTAAGGGTTGGCGCTGCTTCTGCAGTTGCTGCTGCTGCTGCTGCTGCTGCTGGTCTTCTTGCTGCTGTTGCAGCAGCTGCTGCTGTTCTAGTTGCTGCTGCTGCTCTTGTTGCTGCTGCTGCTCTTGTTGCTGCTGCTGCTGCTGCTGCTGCTGCTCTCTTTGCTGCTGCTGCTGTAGTTGCTGGTGCATCTCTTCTCTTTGATGCTGCAGGCATTCATCTGTGCCTTGCTGCTGCTGCTGCTGCTGCTGCTGTTGCTTCTGCAGTTGCTGCTGCTGCTCCTCCTCCTGCTGTTGCTGCTGCTGCTGCTCTTGCTGCTCCTGCTCTTGCTGGTGCTGCTCTTGCTGCTGCTGCTGCTGCTGCTGCTGCTGTTCTTGTTGCTGCTGCAGTTCATCTTGCTGCTGCTGCTCTTGCCGCTGCTCTTGCTCTTGCTGCTGCTCTTCTTGCTGCTGCTCTCCTTCTTGCTGCTGCTGCTGCTGCTGCTGCTGCTGCTGCTGCTGCTTCACTAGGTCTAAGCATACCTGCAGCCGCGCCATCGAAGCGTCAGGGGCGAGCAGCAGCTCGGGGGCCCCGGGGCCCCCAGTGAAGCCCGCTGCAGCAACACAAAACCCTAAACCCTAAACCCTAAACCCTAAACTCTAGTCGATAAACCCTAAACCCTAAACCCTAAAGGTTCAGTTACACTGTTCAGGGTTTGTGAGGGGGAGGGTTTTGGGTCGTGCTGCAGCAAAATAACAAACTGTTTATACTAGGGTTTAGGGTTTAGAGATTATTAGGGTTTAGGGTTTAGAGATTAGGGTTTAGGGTTTAGAGATTAGGGTTTAGGGTTTAGGGTTTAGGGTTTAGAGATACCGAGACGAAGAAGGCGGAGGAGAGGCGGGTGGTTGCTGATGGCCGCCTTTACCCTCGGGTTATCCTGCACCACCACAAACCCTAAACCCTAAACCCTAAACCCTAAACCCTAAACCCTAAAGGTTATCAACTCGCCTTGCAGAATTTGTTAGGGTTAGGGTTTAGGGTTTATGAATATGAGCATTGTTACGATATCATTTAGAATTACAATTTAGGGTTTAGGGTTTAGGGCTTAGGGTTTGGGGTTTAGGGTTTAGGGTTTAGGGTTTACGAGTTTTATTCTTTTATATCGCTCATCATGAGGATGCTCTGCTGCATTGGATAAAAGCCGAAGAAGCACAGAGAAACTATCTGCTGCTGCTGCTGCTGCTGCTGCTGCTGTTGCTGCTGCTGCTGCTGCACTTTGTTTGTATTCTTCTATTGCTGCAGCTGCCTGTACACCCCAACACATATGCATGCAGGGTTTAGGGTTTAGGGTTTAGGGTTTAGAGGGTTTATCAGGGGTTTTAAGGCGTTAGCGATTCGCTATGATATACAACATATTAAAAACAACAAACCCTAAACCCTAAACCCTAAACCCTAAAAGCTAAACCCTAAACCCTAAACCAGAAGAACTGAACTCTGAACCCCAAAAAACAAACCCTAAACCCCAAACCCCAAACCCTAAACCCTAAACCCTAAACCCTACCAAGGCCTCCGTGTTTGGTGATGCATCCAGGTGGTTTTCCTGCAACAAAGAAAACGCCTCAAACCCTAAACCCTAAACCCTAAACCCTAAATTGTTTCTACCGCAGCAACCAGAACCCGTAAACCCTTGCTTCTTCGCCTCGCCACCGTAAACCCTAAACCCTAAACCCTAAACCCTAAACCCTCACAGGAGAAGAAAGAAGAAGCGGGCCTTCATACTCTCCTATAAGGGGCCCCTTATCTGCTGGGGGCCGTAAACCCCCAACCATCTTATACAGCTGCGTAACCACCGTACTATCCAGCTGCAACACAAACCCTAAACCCTAAACCCTAAACCCTAAACGCTAAACCCTAAACCCTAAACCCTGACGCATGTGCCTTGAATATGTACATAGAAAGTGGTTTTGACGCCCATGAAAAGAAAAAAAAAACACCGTGTTCCTAAACCCTAAACCCTAAACCCTAAACCCTAAAACCCTAAACCCTAAACCCTAAACCCTAAACCCTAAACCCTTGCCTTGCAGTAGTCTGCTTTTCTCCTGACGTGAGCCATTGCATGAATAACCCCAAAACCACACAAAACTAAAAAGCTGGCGGCAACCCCCGGAGAGAAAACCTCCCCCGAGCTGTCAAACACCTGCACGCAAACCCTAAACCCTAAACCCTAAACCCTAAACCCTAAACCCTAAACCCTAGACCCTAGATGCTGAAGCAGAATATATATCTTTATGTTTTAAGAGAGATACTGGATGCTTAAACCCTAAACCCTAAACCCTAAACCCCCAAACAATAAGCATGTTAACCAAACCCTAAACCCTAAACCCTAAACCCTAAACCCTAAACCCTGAACGAACGAGTATGGATTTATTTTGTTTATAGGCCTCAAGGACATGTGCTGCAGCTTCTTTATAAGGAAATTGTTTAATATCATCTGACGGCAGCAGCAAAACCCTAAACCCTAAACCCTCGAGGGTTTTGGTGCTTGATGATGCAGCAGACGCAGGCGGCGCTAACCAAAGCAAAATCTACACAAACACAAAACAACAAATGCATGCAGTTTGCTGCTGCTGCAGCAGCTGCAGTAGCAGCAGCAGCAGCAGCAACAACAACAACAACAGCAGCAGCAACAACAGCAGCAACAACCACAGCAGCAGCAGAAACCACCGCAGCAGCAGCACCACCAGCACCAGCAGCAGCAGCAGCAACAGCACCACCAGCACCAGCAGCAGCACCAGCACCAGCAGCAGCAGCACCAGCACCAGCAGCAGCAACAGCACAAGCACCAGCAGCAGCAGCAGCAGCAGCAGCAGCAGCAGCAGCAGCAGCAGCAGCAGCAGCAAACCTGTATATTAAAGTGTTTGAGGGCCTGAGGGTTTCCGAAGGCGACGCGGCAATCCGAAATAAATAACGCAAAGTCCTTCGCCGGAACCTCCTTCATCTGATACAAACCCTAAACCCTAAACCCTAAACCCTAAACCCTAAACCCTAAACCCTAAACCCTCAACCCTATATATATATATATATA
>NW_013573027.1:4244-4524 GCF_000499745.2 Eimeria mitis | reverse complement strand
TAGAAAAAGAAAAAAGAAAAAGAAATATTTTAAACTGTTGTTAAAAGTCGATGGTTTGTGGTTTCTGTTTTTTTCGTATAGAGGAGCTGTGCATGCATACAGGAGAAGAGCAGTACTTGCTGCAACCACCGCAGCAATAGCTGCAAGCTGAGCAGCAAAATAAATTAAAATAAAATAAAATAAAAAGAATAAATAAACACCACGAAGGCAACAAACACAAAAAGGATATACCCCATCAGCAGCTACACGCAGCAGCAGCAGCTGCTGCCAGCAACCGGGA
>NW_013573027.1:3865-4144 GCF_000499745.2 Eimeria mitis | reverse complement strand
AGGCAACAAACACAAAAAGGATATACCCCATCAGCAGCTACACGCAGCAGCAGCAGCTGCTGCCAGCAACAGGGAGGGAGCCCCAAGAGCAGCAGCCAGCGAGCTACAGGGACGTTCTCAGCATCGTTTTAACGAGAAAAATAAAAAGAAATATATTAAAATATTCAATTCAAAAAAAAAATTAAATTTTTATATGAAAAACTACCAGCTTTCCTTAGCTTTCTTTTTTTTGGTTGCAGGCGCCTGGGGTGTATAGGCACCTCACGCCCACCTAACCAT
>NW_013573027.1:3629-3850 GCF_000499745.2 Eimeria mitis | reverse complement strand
TAAGGAATGAATGTTTGTGTTTTATATTTATTAAAATAATAAAAAATAATATTTATATTCTTTTTATTTTCTCATAAAGTATTTGAAAATGTATTTATTATATTTAAACTGAGTTCCTCAACCATGCACTGCCTGGCTACCGCCACCGCACAACCTGTACTGAGCTTTCTTAGTGCCGTCGTGAGTTGCAGCAGCGCCAAAATAATTGAAATAAGAGTTTA
>NW_013573027.1:1573-3466 GCF_000499745.2 Eimeria mitis | reverse complement strand
GGGGGAGGGGGTAAGAGCTGCAGCGTTCGTTGCTGTAGCTGGTGCTGCAGGGCAGCGCCAGGTGCATGGTGCATGCACAACCAGGATACCTTTGCTGCATGCAGTAGCACTGTAGAGAGGCATCGACCGCCTGGCTGGCCTCCATAGACAGCACACGCAGAAGTAGAAATACACATACTACCAACTGCACGCTGCTGACGCTATATACACTGTAACAACCTCTCGAGCTTGAGAGCTGCCAGAAGCACAGACATTCAGTATAGCTCGTACAGCTCTCCCCACCCCGCAAGCCGTCTCCAGGCGCCCTCAGCACAGCAGCACACAGCATCCTGCGGCTGAGGGGTAGACAAGCTGCAGCACGCTCAGTGTGAAGTTCGCAACACATACTTTTACTTGATGCATGCTCGAGACAGGGGATCGATACAGTGGAAGGCGACTGCCTCCACAGGTACCCCATGTGTTAATGTAACAACCCCGCAGCAAGCGGAGCTCTCCTCTTCTCAAGAAAAACCTACGGGTCTCTGCAGCAGCCGTGACCACCCCTGCCGGCACCCCCAGACAGCCCCAGAGCTGGGGGGCGAAGCCACATGCTTGGGGGGAACGCTGCTCCCCAGCCGGCATGCAGCCCAGGAGTTGGGGGGCTGGCGGGGTCTACCGAGGCGAGCGCTGGTTGCCGCTTCACTGCTGCTGGGATTCAGAAAGCGTGCTGCTCTGGCGGTGAAACCGCACTGTGCCGCGGCTGGCAACCGAGGTGCGGGGATCGGATCCCCGCTGGTGGCGGCGGCTGTGCTGCTGTGGGGTAGTGCAGCAGCAAGTATCAGCAGCGTCTCTAGATGCTCCACGGCTCTCTATCCCTGTTATTTTTCTTTTCTTTCTTTTGCTCGGTGTTTTGCTTCGCTCAGACCCTCTTTCTCCTCTCGCCGTAAACGCTTCTCTAGCTAGAAACCCAACCACACAAGGGCCCGTACACATCCCCCAGCGAATGTGAAACAGATGAAACACGCTTCCTCTAGAGTTTGTAGTTATATAGTTATATCTCCACGTGCACGCAGGCTGGCTAATAGGGCGAAGGAGTGTTGGTGGTTCTATAGAGCGTTAGTCGGTGCTGCAGCGTTGAGTTGTCTTGCAGCAGCTGATGCAACAGCGTGTGGGGCGATGCGCCCAAGGCTGTCTCCGCTCAGCACTGGCCCCAAGCCTTGGTGGTGCTGCTCGTGGGGAGCCTAGACGGGGGATCGTGCTCCTCCAGTTATTTTCTGGCTCAATGTCTTTTTTTATTTAATCTAAACTCACCGGGCTCCTCTGCTAACACCCCGCGGCAACTGCAGTGAATACTCTATACCCGCTCGCTCTCGATTACAAGCCACGCAGCTTTCTCATGTTTGTTGGGGTTTTCTCCGGGTGGATAGACGGGGTTCTGTGTGGGCTCAGTTGCTATGCTCCCCCCACACTAAACAGCTGGTGTTGTGGTTATAAAAAAATAAAAAATATAAAAGAACTGAGTTTAATGAGTTTGTCTTAGCCACAACCACCGAGGAGAAGTTTATAGAGAACCTAAAATTTAAAACATCATGCGACTCTATGTGCTGAGTTCGGAAAGTAATTAAGAATATAGAAAACATATCCAGAAAAAAACAAAAAACAAAAAACACAGACAGAGAAGAGTGATGATGCAGCATATCATGTTAGTAAGGGGTAGGTAGTACCCCCACAAGCCCCAGCGCATGCATGCATGCGTGTGGCAGCAGCGGGCCCGGGGCGAGCGGGGGCAGCTGCTTGCTGTTGATTCTTTCTGTGATATTGTTTTCTGAGTTGTTACCTTTACAGATGAAAGCAAAACTTAAACTTTTATAAGTTTAGTGGTTACTGCTGCTGCAGCAGCGAGAGAGAGAGAGC
>NW_013573027.1:329-1551 GCF_000499745.2 Eimeria mitis | reverse complement strand
AGAGAGAGAGAGAGAGAGAGAGAGAGAGAGAGAGAGAGAGAGAGAGAGAGAGAGAGGTGTCGATACACTGCAGAGAGGGGAGAGAGGGGGTTGCCACACAAAGGCTAGATAAGGAGATAGAGAAGAAATCAATCTGTTTTAAAAAAGCATTTGTTTCTCCTAAATTTGTTTTTTTAATTTATTTTATTGTAAAGCAACTAAACCGGTTTTTAATTTATTTTATTCTACAACCATAAAAAAACAGAAAGACTGATGAATTGGTTCATCAGCATCATTCCCCCTTCACTGCAGCTGCATGCACGCTTCTTCTCGCCGCAGCATGCGCATGCAAGTTGCATGCGCATGCAAGTTGACCCCACAACTGACTGAGTTGTCTTTGGGGCTGCTGTGTTGTCTTCGGGGGTACAAGCTACGCAGAGGAAACTCCAGAAACTCTACGGGGTGCCGTAGAGTACACAAGCTGGTGAAGGGGAGCTCCACGCCTTGAACCCCGCGAGGGGGCCGCCGGGGCGAGGGGGCCCCCGGGGCGAGGGGGCCCCCGGGGCGAGGGGGCCCGCGGGGCGAGGTGGCCCCCGGGGCCCCAACCCCCTCTCAGGTAAAGTATAGAGGGGGGCGGTACAGCGCGCCGGCGTTGCTGCGGTGGGGGGCAGCCACGGTAGATATATTAGAAGTATATAATATATATATTTTTTTATTTTTTATTTTTATTCCAGGATGATGTTCATCAGGGTTTTTATATACAATAAACCTCCGCTTGTGTTGTATGTTGCTGCCTCTCTTATCCTTGTGCTGCTGCTACCTAGTGTATGGATATGGTCCTTTCTCTTATCTAGAAACAACCAAGAGAGGGAAAAATATTAAAATATTTTATTGAGGAGCTCAGCAGCAGCAGAAGCAGCTGATTGTCTCCTTTTCTGTCTCCTTTTCTGTCTCCTGGGTATAGAGCGGCCCCCAGGGGCCCGTGGCTGCTGCGGAGACGAGACAGCAGTTGCTGCAGTGCCTTTTCTTTTGCTGCTGCATGCAGCCCCCATACACTCGGCATCCAGCCCCACTCTGCTGCATGCATTGACACAGGGGGGGAGAGGCTCTGTATAGACCCTTCACACTCATGCATGCATGCATGCATGCATGCATGCAAGCAGAGATATACTAAACAACCACACAACACCTTCCTTTGTTATATAAACTAATCAATAAAAAAGTAAAAACAAAAAGAAACTGT
>NW_013573027.1:0-229 GCF_000499745.2 Eimeria mitis | reverse complement strand
GACACAGGGGGGGAGAGGCTCTGTATAGACCCTTCACACTCATGCATGCATGCATGCATGCATGCATGCATGCAAGCAGAGATATACTAAACAACCACACAACAGCTTCCTTTGTTATATAAACTAATCAATAAAAAAGTAAAAACAAAAAGAAAATGACTCTATTATAATTCATGCTGGTGTTGGGGTTTTTTTAGTTGTTTTTATTTTTTTATTTTTATACGCATGC
>NW_013573026.1:3514-4435 GCF_000499745.2 Eimeria mitis | reverse complement strand
GCAGCAGCAGTGGAGGGGTTCGATCGGCAGAGGCCGCTTCCAGCAGCAGCAGCAAAGCGGCTACTGGTTCTGTCGAACAGCAAGCCTTGACAACTTCTGCTGAGCTATCGCATAGCACGGATGAGCGCAATATCGTTGGTAAAGTTGAGGAGAATCTGGCAATGCATCGGCGCGCTGAGTCCCGGCAGTATATCCGCACAACCATTCTCGAAGGCACCCGCGAACTCCTGAAGAAGGGTTTTATAACTCCTGAAACAAAGGAACCAGCGTTCGGTAGTCCGAAAGCTAACGAGATAGGCCCATCGGCGCCACCTGCCACTCCGGAAATCGAGGCAAAATCCAGTCCCTGCCTACCATCGCGATTCCCAAGCAAGGCAGCAGGGGCCATGGGGGCAAAGGGAGGTGCTGGAGATTTCGAGTCTAAGATCGCGCGTGCTATTCATTGGCTGCGTCAGAAAAAGGAGTGTGACAGATCTCTGTTTGCTGCACGAACGAAGAGCGCTTTTCGGTATACAGTTTCACCTCATGAAGGGACCGGAGAGCCGGATTCAAAGAGTCACCTAACGCGGTCACATCCTGAGGCAACTGGCGGGCAAAAAAGAACCTTCCTCTCCATGCTGTGCCAAGGGTTACCGCACGGCCCGGAGCCAAACCAAATGGAGGCTCCAGCACGTGCCGTCAATTCTTTCAAAAGGACCGATCGCAGTGATACACTAGTAGAGTCTTCAGGCGATTCAGGATCGGCAGAAAACTCTTGCGTCAAAGGACTTCAGGCAGAAATTCTGTTGTCTCAAACTCCTCTCCACAGCGCAAGCCCGCGCGTTCCTCTTATCCATAGACAAACTACTGGATACGCCAGGACTGCTTCCGGGGAAGAAGTGGATTGCGAATACCCAAGCAACCCTCCGCCTCAACTGAACC
>NW_013573026.1:0-3414 GCF_000499745.2 Eimeria mitis | reverse complement strand
AGCAGAAGCCACTTCCAATGGCGAACAGATTCTGCTCGCTTGCCATCCTATGCCCCTGGCAATTTTCCCAGTAGCGTTCCTACGCCAACGCTTCTGGAGGCGCAGTTTGCTCGAGATTTGGCGCGTGATTGCATGGCTCCCATGACGCCCGTTGGGTGTGCTGGCCAGCCGCAAACAGGAGGTGGTTCTTTTGGCTCTTGCTCTTTCGAGAAGAAGAAAACAAGTTGCTCAGGTGAGCTTTCCGGGAGAGCCAGACAGTACACTACTCGACCGACAATGAGGGCTAGGCATTGTATGTTGGACTCGAGCAGCCCTACAGATGCACTAGGTGCAGAATGCACTTCAGCGCTGAGGAGGCACTCCATCATCACTTTGCATCCTAGGCACGAGAGCTCGCTGCCTTGGAGTGCCTTGGCAACCATGGACGTCCACCGCTTGGAACATTTGTTGGACTCTGCTGCTTGGCCTGAGGACTCTGTGGTGGCCAGTAACCAAGACGTTATCAATGCTTACAATCACACAAAAGTAGGCATTGGAATGCATCCACCTGTCCAAGGGTTGCAGCTCCATCGGCAAGAGGCCTTTCACCGAACAGAGTTCCAAATTTCTCCGCATGCTTTAGAAACGAGCGGCGCAGTGAGCAGGCAGGATAACCACGACCGGCAAGCTAACTCGGGCTCAAAAAGAGATAGGCACGAGGCTCGCACGAGTTCCCCAAGTACCGCAGCCCACAGAAGCAACAGCGTCGGCGCTCTCAGGGAGATAGGGATTCTGACAATGAAAGAGCGCGTAGCTTTTTTTGAAGAAAAGCTGTCGCGCCACCAAGCACGCATGGAGGCTGAAGCACAAAACCTGGCCAGGCTTCGGCGCAACACCAACCAAGAAGAAATGCTGTGGCCGTCGCGCAGGGGTCCGTTGCGACTCGAGGCTATTTACAAGATTCGGCTGCCCTTGATAGTAGACGAGTCAGGGACGCCGTGGGGTCGCGCTCCGATCATTGGACCAGGGAAGCCTGAAAATCAGAACCACGCAATTGCCTTTTCGAGAATGGACACTATGCAGGTGATGGACATGAATATGGAGTCGTACCTTGAGGAGGCGATAAAGCTCCGCAACTTGCTTCAGGAATTCGCACTGAACGCTCGAATGCGGATTCTCGGTAAGGGACGTTCCTTGATAAGGGCTTGTCAATCAAAACAGATGAAGGATCCCAGTTTAATGTGCCAGACATAGTAAAATTATCATTCCTAATAATAGTGGGGCTGGATGGCACAGTTTTGACACTCCACGTCCACAAAAACCTAGAAAAGGCTAAAATGCTCTTTCTATGATCAGGCTTCAGGGAGCACATATTTACAGAAAACGTTTCAAGTCTAGCCAGCTACATGGCCCTGCAGGAGAACCTTTTCACAACGACAAACCAACGCTTGTACTTCACTCCATTGAGAGTGCGCAAGTATTTTATATTCTTCATGACATTTTGCCGTTGGAAATTAACTTAGACGACGTGGAGGATTTGCAGGGGCGAGTAGTAGGAAACTATTCCTAAACGGAGCAGAGCATGAAGGATCGTTCCTGTTGTCACTAAATGTGAGATTCCAGTTTGTTTGCTTCTTCAGGTGCGAATGCACTATGGTCATCCTGACATCTTCGATCGCTTCTTCGTACAGACGTGCGGCTCTTGTTCAAAAGCTTCCAACGGAATCAACCTATCAGAAGACATTTTCGCTGGTTTTAATTGCACCGCTAGAGGTTATTGCGTACACCATGCTGACTATATACAGGTATGGACAGCATCAGAACAAATACAAGGAGCCCATCTGGAGGGACTTCTATGCACTTCGTGCATGTGGAGCCTGCTCTTAGGAGCTCAATGACAGCTCACTGTATCTGATTTAGCTTTTCACTTCCGATTAGATGTGGAAGTTAGGAAACAGATGGGATTTCTGATGCAAATACATCTCTCCAGTCGCAGGTAGTACCCCTAGAAACTGTCTGTGCTCTTCACGCCAATTGGTACCCACGTACGTGTGGCTGCAGTGCGGCAAGGGGCGGGATGTCGGTCTGCAACAAGTTGTCATGTTCGAGAAGAAGGTTGCTGGGGGAAACGGCGAACAAGTTCTTAGTCGCGATCTAAACCGCCTCGTTTTAAACATGGACTTCTTTCGAGTGCTGTCGTTATGGTTTACCGGCCCTGGTTTCTTCTTAAACTCTGTTATCCTCGTCCTGGCTGCATACGTGTGCCTGTACACGAAGTGTTTCTTGGCTTTTGCAAGTGCGTTGTAGGCAACAAAGACTCCACAGACAATGGCGCGAATTGGTGCAGCTCCGGACCTTTTAAAGGTCTAGTTGGTGAGAGGAGCTTTCATCATCCTCAGAAAATCAGCGCCTTCTACTCGGATACCCCTCTGTGTACTTGGTGTTTTGCTGCAACGCAGAGTACAACTACAGTGGGCCAATTGAAAGCGCTCTAGAATATGTTTTGACGCCTTCAACCTACGTCCAGTTCCAGCTTGGAATGCTGCTCGTGCTACCGCTCATACCGTGGCTGTTTTTAGAGAAGGGTCTTGGATCGGCGTTGCGGAAGCTCGTCGACCTCATCAGCAAGTTTTCCGTGACATATTACAACTTCATGAGTGCGTCCGTGGACGTTGCTTACTACCGTCTCTAAACTAACATTAGGCGTCGACCGTTACACTTTCGAATACGCTTGAGTACTCCCCTATACATGGGTTGCGAAAGTCACGGGCACAAACAAGCCACGTTGCATATGGTATGGTGTTATGCAGCCTGCACAAAGGCATCCGTCATAGACCACGTGTTAATTTACGGAGGGGCCAAGTACCAGGAAACTGGCCGAGGATTTGTTATAGAGCGAGCAACATTGAAGGACATTTGGATGTTTTTCTATTTCACCCATTTTTCCATAGGCTTGGAGCTGTTCGTCCTTTTGATCATATATGCCACAGTAGGCCTATAATATAGCTACTCCTGCACATAACAACGTAGCTAACGGTAGTGGAGAACCAGCATCAAGAAGCACTCTGCACTGCGATGGAGCTCAGGCAAACTTGGCAGTGAGCATATGAATTCGGTTATGTGTGACCCTATGAAGAGGTATAATTCTAGCGCGCTGTTGATCCATTCACGTTCTTACTGTGGATGATTGTGCAGTACGCTGGCCTTGATGCTGGTGTTTTTTTTCTCGACACGTGGCCAATTTTGCTAATGGCCGCTTCAATTAATTTTGTGCCCTTCATCTTTAACCCCCTGGGATTTTACTATCCTAGGCTGCGACAGGACTTCACGAGCTGGAATGCCTGGTTATCCTCTCAAGTAGGTCTTTCTTTTTCCTCACACGAAATTTCAAATTATTGCCTTTGATGCGTTTGAGTAGTCAAATTTTCGTCCCAC
>NW_013573025.1:3181-4617 GCF_000499745.2 Eimeria mitis | reverse complement strand
TTGTTTCATGTATACGGGGCTGGGTTTGTTGCATGTATTGGCCCCCGTGTTTCTATGGCCTACAGGGGAAGGGTTTCGCCCCACATGTCGGCGGAATATCTTTCATTTAAAGTTGAATTTACTATATTAAAGAGTGGAACTTTTATTTTCTTTTGTAATTAAGAAGAAAAAATCGATAAATTTTGCACAATACGCGGGGGAGCACCACAGAGTTTCTGCGTTGTTATGAGTATGCAGCGGGCAGCGCAGGAACAGAAACAGCCATTTGTTTCTCTGTGTGACTTGTGATATATTTTGTATTTATTTTATATTATTTGTTTATTAACTTTTGTTTAAGTGTTTCTCTTTGTTCATGTTTGTTTCCGCTTCTATTGAAGTGAACGTCGGGGGCCTGTTATAGTGACAGAGCGTCTGGTATTCAGCCGCTCTTTCTCTCCCCAGGTTCCCGTAGTAATTCTTCATAAATTAATTATATTTACCCCCATGAATTCCTTTGGCTTGAAGCACCATTAGCATCACTCATGCTAATGCTGTGTAACGAAGCCTGCTGCAGCGGCTCTGCCCAGCGCTGCAGCTGGAGACGTGGGTGTACACACCAAGTTGCTATTGAACAATATTATATTTCTTGAATATATTTTTTCATATTTTTTCTCTGCTGGCGGATGAACGCGGCGGTTGACTCTCCTCCTACGCCCGCCTCTATTAGTTAACTTGTTATTTATTTGTTGCTAGGGTGTGTTTATGTATTGTTGTATATGCTGTTGTATCTCCCTCTGTACAGTTTGTATGGGTTGTTTTTGTTTCTGCTGAGCGAATGTATGCGGTGCAGAGCTGCTTGTGGCCTGTACATGTTTGCCGTGCATCAGTAGTTGTGGTTGTGGTGTATTATTAGCAAGTATTCATGTTATTATTTATATGAATATATATGTACACTGCATACAGGATAGTGAGGAAGCTTCCTGTTTATGTTCGTATAGTTAGGGGATATGTATTGAACTCTCCGTGCTGCCGTTGTAGCGGGGGGCTAACATAAACGAATTCTCTACTCTTAGTGAAGCGCCGATAACAGCATTCTATCGAAAAAAAAAAATTAGATAGACACTACACTACTACGGCGCTGCATGGTGATGTTATAGTTCGTACATTGCCCCGTCTTACTATCTATCTCTTTTTGCCTATATATATATATATATATATATATATATATATATATATATATATAGACATAGACGGCAAGACAACTTGATCGCAACGTTTCAGACAGTGTCTACAACTTGCCTAAAATAATAAAGATTATTAAAATAAAGACGTATTTGAGAGTGATATTTCACTTTTATAAAAGAAATCGAAGAAGGAAAGAATTCAGGGCCTGGGCCTCAGGTTTTATCCTCCTCCATAGCTAAATCTCTTTCTACTCAAGCAGTAGAAAGTGCTCA
>NW_013573025.1:2101-2984 GCF_000499745.2 Eimeria mitis | reverse complement strand
ATATATATATATATATATATATATATATATATTTATACTTATAGATATACCCCACTGTCTGTGTCATCTCGAGCAGACAGAGAGCAGACAGAGATGCTGGGGATTCACCAACGGCAAACTGTTCAAAAAACATTTTTTTCACCCGCATGGCGCCGAAGGCTTGGGGTGTATGTACAGCGTATAATTTGTTATATATAAAGTTTTAATATCTGAACGGCGGCTTGATGATTGCCGCGTGATTTAAATACTTCATTCATTATTTGGGTTCAACTGCTGGTACAGCTTGGGGGGAAGCGATCGTATTTTTCTACTTAGGAGGTGGTGGTGTAGTTGCCGCTGCTGCTGCTGCTGCTGCTGCTGCTGGTGCTGCTGCTGGGGGCCTTGCGGGTATTGCTCTGTTGATGGCGCCAATGATAGAATGCTTAGCTGACATGAGCATGGTGAAGAGAGCATCTACGCTGCTTCTGACGTTAGCTGCCTCATCTAGAAGAGCTTTTAGTGATATCTTTTTGCCTGGAGACTCTAAAATAACTGTTTCAGAAAAAGTAGGGCTGGGGGGAGCAAGTTGTATTATCTGATTCAATAAGGAAACAACACCGTGCAGGTAATCCATCACCTTCACCAGTTTCTCCATCGCTCCGTACTGAAACAAACAAAAAACAAAGATGAAAAAGAAAGAAAATTAAAAATTAATTATTATTTTTGTAATTACAAATATTAAACAGTGCTAAGAGCCAAAGAAACAAAACAAGAAACAAACTATTTCTACCATCATCGGCAACATCCCGCAGTGCATCGGCAGTGAGGTGAGAAGAAAGCGAGTGCCAATTCATCGACAGAAAAACATGAAATAACATTTAAAATATATATGAATATATATGTG
>NW_013573025.1:1681-2001 GCF_000499745.2 Eimeria mitis | reverse complement strand
CATCGCTCCGTACTGAAACAAACAAAAAACAAAGATGAAAAAGAAAGAAAATTAAAAATTAATTATTATTATTGTAATTACAAATATTAAACAGTGCTAAGAGCCAAAGAAACAAAACAAGAAACAAACTATTTCTACTATCATCGGCAACATCCCGCAGTGCATCGGCAGTGAGGTGAGAAGAAAGCGAGTGAAGACGCTCTGCCAATTCATCCACAGAAAAACATGGAATAACATTTAAAATATATATGTATATATGTGTATATTTATATGCATATATACATATATATGCATGTATTTATACCATATATTTGTATATG
>NW_013573025.1:1184-1581 GCF_000499745.2 Eimeria mitis | reverse complement strand
CTTAATATATATATATATATATATATATATATATATGTATATGTAAAACGTCAGGATGGTTGTTGTCCAAACAACAAACGAGAGGCGACAGGTGGGACAACAGCCGTCAGTACTAAATCAAGAAAACCCAAAATTATTATTTATGTGAATTCTACTTAACGTGAAAACTAATAATACTGTATACTTTTATTGATGATGTAAAGGATTATATGTTTCTGGTTCTACATTTGTCTCCTATGCCGTCTATTGCCTTACGCTTTCTTGTGTGGCGTTGTTCATTGATGACATTATAAATTTCGATTGTTCTTGGGGGCTAGTTAGCAGATTTTCAGGTTTGTGTGGTTCCTCTCTCTTTTCTTTCTTTTCTTCTTCCTCTTCTTCCTCGTGTTTCTCTTTT
>NW_013573025.1:699-1084 GCF_000499745.2 Eimeria mitis | reverse complement strand
ATATATATATATATATATATATATATATATGTAAAACGTCAGGATGGTTGTTGTCCAATCAACAAGCGAGAGGCGACAGGTGCGACAGCAGCCGTCAGTATTAAATCAAGAAAACCCAAAATTATTATTTATGTTAATTCTATTTAGCCTGAAAATTAATAATACTGTATACTTTTATTGATGATGTGAAGGATTATATGTTTCTGCTTCTACATTTGTCTCTTATGCTGTCTATTGCCTTACGCTTTCTTGTGTGGCGTTGTTCATTGACGACATTATAAATTTCGATTGTTCTTGGGGGCTAGTTAGCAGATTTTCAGGTTTGTGTGGTTCCTCTCTCTTTTCTTTCTTCTCTTCTTCCTCTTCTTCCTCGTGTTTCTCTTTC
>NW_013573025.1:0-649 GCF_000499745.2 Eimeria mitis | reverse complement strand
GCTCAGCTTTCTTCTCTTCCTCTTTCTCTGATTTTCCTTTACTTGAATGTTCGTGGCTGCCGTGTTCTCCGTGCTCTCCATGGCCTCCATGTCCGCTACCTTTCTCTCCCTTTTTCTTATCCCCTTTACTCTTTTCTTTGTCGCTTCGTTTTTCATCATCATCACTGTCATCATCGCTGTCATCATCTCCCGATGCCTGAACAAAAGATGCTTCTTGATTGTCTTCAAAGGAGAAGATTGGCGGCTGCAGCTGCAAATCCCGCTCATCTGCGTCGTATAGCGAGAAAGAAGAATGCGGGGAAGCAGCTGCATCTTTTCTCCTCACATCCAGTGGCTGACCGACCTCAAAATTACCTCTTCTACCCACCATAAATGCATGTGCTTCTCCTCCGCTTAGCACCAGCACTGCTGCGCAGACCGACAGCGCGTTCACGGGCCTGGAGCTCTGCATCTTGAACAGGGTAGTACAGAGTATCTACGGGTATATACGGATATGTATATGTAAGCCAAGACGAGAATGTAAGAGGAATCAACAGGTGATTCGGCTGCCTCTGAGCCCTTAACAGTATGAAAAAGGCAGAGGTTTTGTTCCCGCTGAGGTGAACAAGCCCTAACCGGTTTCAATAGGGTCTCAAGTAGATCGGCGCCG
>NW_013573024.1:3328-4350 GCF_000499745.2 Eimeria mitis | reverse complement strand
AGGATGCGCTTCTCGTGAAATGAAATTTACAATAAGCAGACCATCGTCTCAAACAGTACAATCCAACAGGAGGCACATCCTACAGAGACGTTCAGGCATACGGAAACCACTTGTCGCACGGTACCTGATTGGGCGACCCCGCAAGTCCGTTCTGGGCCGTGGTCCTCGCGAGCGGATGATATTGTGATCAAGAGACACCCAAGTAAAAGACGAACGATTTGGATCTACAATGTGGCATCCGCCAATCAGCTACCATGGCCTGCTGCATCCAAGGTGCATATGTAACTCCACAGAAACACCCTCCTAGCCAAGTGTTCGTCCAGGGTCCTGCTATGCCATAAACCCTCACCACACGCCAGATTTGAGCGGGATACGCGATGACACAACTTGAAAGAACCTCCGGAAGAACACCTGTGGGGGCAAGCAGACCGGGTCTTCTGAACCTGCTCCTTGTTGGCCACCAAGTGTATAGGCTGAGGTGCTACGCACACGTCTCTTTATCTGCAGCAATTCGCACCCAATAGTAGTACCCAATCATCCGACTAGCCAACGGGTGTTTTTGTAACATATGCGCACGTGCAATCGGTACGCAGTCAATGCGACACACTTGCTGAGAAGCGCCGGCGCAAAATGGCTTTCCAGAGAAATGCGGCCGCTTGAAGCGAATTGCGACACGCTGCGCAGGGCATCAGCCTGGCCGCCCCTGACACGAATCGATGCGCTTGAGCTCAAAGAAGTTGATGTGAGGCAGGAACGGCTGTACCATCTCCATTAACGGTTTGCATACAGGAACGGCTATGCCGTCTCCATTAGCGGCTTGCACACACAAGGCGACAGTTGAAAAGCTACGTTTGAGTTGCCGGTTACGGGCAGTTAGTCATGTGTAAAGAATGTCCCTATCACAGTGACGTCTCACAGTGGCTGCACGAGTCGTGAGAAGGCTCGTATCCGCCCAACAGTAGGTGACGTGTGCGCTTAGCTCGACATCAGTCGATCAATTCAGCAATCCAAGCCCTTTTTCA
>NW_013573024.1:0-3269 GCF_000499745.2 Eimeria mitis | reverse complement strand
TCTGCGAATTCGGGGATAACGTGATGCAGAAGGGCCTCTCTCCTAGCGATGGCAGATGCTGCGCATGCGTACGCCAACGCGCTACCGCCGTCAGACATCACAAGGAATTTTGACTGCTTGAAGAACCGCATGTGTATGGCACTGCGTCGTCGGTTAACGATTCGTCTTCCTCCACGCCCCCTCACTAATACAAGGGTGAGACGTCACCCTATAGACTGCCGGTGCAGCAGACGCACACGATCCTAGCAAGGCGAGACTCCACAAGGACACGTCGTGAGCATCGCCTCCAAATGGTGCGCACCACAAGCGTGTTCAAAAGTCAGCAATGTAGCCGCAGTGTACCAACTCCGTTAGCGCAAGCTGTAGCAGGAATTAACCCAACAAGGACAAACGATATGCAAACGCATGAGCGTTCTGCACTTCTCGCCATCTGGCGTCGAAAGTACACTGTGGAGTAAGACCAAGCGAATCTACTGGCACTGGCAGCGTACCACCGGTAATGAACAGCCCAGTGCGAACCAAACCACACCGACGTCCATACCAAACCGGCTTCTACAGTTCACCAAACGTGCCCAAACAGTCAACGGACAGGCCGTCATGCAAGGGTCAGCACCACGCCAACTCATACCAGCGAGCGCACCGAGACGCTTCCTGCATCGGCGGACTATTCCCGCTAGCTCACGTGCTATACCGCAGCAACGGTATGCCAAACGTCGCAGTCCATACATGGCCGGATGCAGCAGCCGTACTCGGCGAAAGCACTTATGTCTTGCATTTAGGATAGCACCTTGCACTTACCGAAAGAAGACGCAAGCCGGACTTCCAAACACAGCGCCTTCCTTAAGCTAAGTGAACGCAACCACCAGATACCGGTGTGCCGACTTGAACACCATCGCGAACTTTCACTGAACTATATCGGGACAAAACCCCCAGATTAGATGTCGCTCCCATCAGCGAAAATGCGTTGTGCAACACTCTACAGTGCTGGCTAGCCTCTCCCGCGTACACGTGCATACGACTGTAAGGTGTCGGTGCTTCCGTTCGGAGGCGGAAGGGTTGTATCCGTGCGCGACAGCGCCACTTTATCCTATTGCTTGACGAAAAGAACTAGCATCGTCACGGTAAAAGCCCTGGTCAGTCGGTCCAAGAAAGTCGAATGATGCAGGAGACGGGATGCAAGAAAGAATAAGTCGTGCTGCTGCACAGCAATTCGCTCGTTTGGCACCTAAGACGCTTCTCAGGCAGCGAACAAGTGGTGCAACAGAGAACCGCCGCGGCCAAATCCGCAACGAAGGGATTGGCCTTGACAGTTGTGAATGCGGCTTTTCCAGGGAACAGGGGTTCCTGCCGTCCTGCCTCAGACCTGTGGTTATAGAGACAAGATGAAGGCAAGCCTTTGTCTGTGGGGCTGAGGAAAGGAGCAGGCCTCTGGACGATGTGGCATTCCATGTAAGGTGGCGTTTCCGCACTTGCTGACGCACATGGAGACGTGCACCAAAGTGGTGATACTCATAAGCTACCATGCCACCACACCGCCTGGCGTATTTTTCCGCAGGCGTCAAATGAACTCCGCCTTCCCGCAGCAACGTTAGCGCAGCGATGCAGTGTATTTCAATCCAAAGACTGCCGTAATATGGCTTGTGTGGCAACGCAGGGGAAGGGTGCTGTCTTGGTGCTGTCCGGCGAAGCAGATCTAGAACACTGTACGCAACGATGAGGTGAGCCACCGAAAACTGCATATACGGATTAGCGAGGTGCTGCCTGGTCCGACACTGGCTCAGCGAAAATCGTCAACAACCAACATGCACAGCAGCTCAACAGGCACGCCCATACTCGAGGAGCCACCGCCAAGTGTCCGTCCGCAAGCTGGAGCAATGCTGAATTTGTAAGTGGAAACTGCGCACTGCAAACAAACTACCCAATAACTAGCACACGTTGAGTGCGCTGACAGCGCCGGGTGTGAACACGCTTGGTGAGACGGCACAGCACAGTAGGAACGCATATATTGTACTGGTTCTTTGCCTCCACACGCCAGCCCCCAACACGCTGAAAACATGTATGCATCTCAAACTCCCCCTTCTATTATGACTTGCAGGCATGCACACCAGTCGACCAGCTGATATGATCCTGCTGGCCCTCTCCCGTGACCTACTAGCTGCCCAACAAGTTTCTTTTGGAACTTGCTGAGCTGAGTTGTACGCATTNCCCTCTCCCGTGACCTACTAGCTGCCCAACAAGTTTCTTTTGGAACTTGCTGAGCTGAGTTGTACGCATTCCCTCGAAGGCGCAGGCTCGGTCGGTCTGCACAACTGTGCAGCGATCTCTGCAGACGCAACCCGTGCTCCGGCTCGACCCGCAGGCTCCCAACTTCGCGAACCACATTCGTGAGGCCTTGAAAACGCAACTGAATAAATACCCAGATCCGCGCGCCTATGCCGTCGTCCCAACAATGGCCACAACATCGTCAACACCAGCGCCGTGCAAGCACAGAAACGGCTCCAAGCAACATCTGCACCGCTACATCGCACTTCAATGCATTAACGTTTCGCGTTATACGCGGAAGGCAGAAGAGAACGCAGGTAACTGCTCGACTGCTGCGACCCACCCTCCACACCTCTCACTGCAGTGGCGAAGGCTTTCCTGCACAAACCGAAATAAAGCAGCGCAGTATCTCCGTCGCCTAGTCCACGTTCCGTGCTGGTAGTTGTGGCTTGCGTAATACGTGCAATTGAAAGTGGACATGTTCTAGCTGGGGTGCGCACACAGACCAGCGCAGGCTCACAAAGGTGCACTGCCCACCAGCACGCCAGACGTCAAGGCTACTCGCTTTCATTTTCCCATCCCCATTGCCTGTACCGCGAACTATACTCGCGAGACCTAGCAATCACTGCCCAGAACAGCAGAACAACGCCAACACTCCTGTACACGCCATACAAAGCTACGATCCCGTAAAGGGTGTCTTAAACACGTCTTAAACACGACGCATTTGCTGTACCACTGCCTTGCGTTAGAAGTCTGAATTGCACAAAAAAGTGTGTTGTATCAGCTGTCGAGCTGCAGGTCTGCGTCGCACAGACTGAATTCCATCGCGCCGTACAAGGGTTTGAAGCACAGAGGTCTGCACCCGGAACTTGTATGGGGAGCGTCATGCATTGTATACAATAATCGTCAAGAGCTTGTTTGCTTTTCATGGCCAGCGCCGCAAACCTGATCACCTGCGCCAACCTCGGAAACTAAGTGCAGTGCTAATTTTCGCCGACAGCTCCATT
>NW_013573023.1:21856-22066 GCF_000499745.2 Eimeria mitis | reverse complement strand
GCAGATGCTGCAGCAGGCAGTGCTGCTGCGAATGAGTTGCTGCCTCTACACCAGGTTCAGCAGCAGCAGCTGCTGCTGGTGCTCCTGCTGCTGCTGCAGCAGCAGCAACAGCAGCAGCAACAGCTCGTGCTGGTGCTGCTGCTGCCTCTACACCAGGTTCAGCAGCAGCAGCAGCTGCTGCCGGTGCTCCTGCTGCAGCAGCAACAGCAG
>NW_013573023.1:21663-21756 GCF_000499745.2 Eimeria mitis | reverse complement strand
CAGCAGCAACAGCTCGTGCTGGTGCTGCTGCTGCCTCTACACCAGGTTCAGCAGCAGCAGCAGCTGCTGCTGCTGCTCCTGCTGCAGCAGCAA
>NW_013573023.1:21246-21563 GCF_000499745.2 Eimeria mitis | reverse complement strand
CAGCAGCAGCAGCAGCAGCAGCATAGTACAGATGAAGATACAGACTAGCTGTATGTACACCTCAATATACGCAACACTATATACACTCTAAACCCTAAACCCTAAACCCTAAACCCTAAACCCTAAACCCTTTGTTATATATAATTACGCAGTGGTAAACACAAAAGTGTTGCAGCAGCAGCAGCAGCAGAAGCTGCTGCTGCTGCAGCAGATGCTGCAGCAGGCAGTGCTGCTGCGAATGAGTTGCTGCCTCTACACCAGGTTCAGCAGCAGCAGCAGCAGCAGCTGCTGCTGCTGGTGCTCCTGCTGCTGCAGCT
>NW_013573023.1:20822-21146 GCF_000499745.2 Eimeria mitis | reverse complement strand
CGCTTCAGCAGCAGCATCTTCCTGCTGCTCTTGCTGCTGCTGCTGCTGCTGCTGCTGCTGCTGCTGCTGCTGCATATTGGCAGCAGGAGCGATGTTCTCCGTTGCAGCTGCGGGCATCCCCTGCTGCTGCTGCTGCTGCTGCTGCTGCTGCTGCTGCTGCTGCTGCTGCAGCACGTGGCCGAGAGCCTCAACCTCCTGCTGCACTGCATGCAGCTGCTGCTCGAGCTCAGCCTCCCAGGGGGCGGGGACGAGTTCCCGCTGCAGCAGCAGCAGCAGCAGCAGCAGCAGCAACGGCAGCAGCAGCAGCAGCAACAGCAGCAGCAG
>NW_013573023.1:20551-20722 GCF_000499745.2 Eimeria mitis | reverse complement strand
GCAGCTGCTGCTGCTGCTGCTGTTGCTGCTACTACTTGTATCCTTGTGAGTGGCCGCTTCAGCAGCAGCATCTTCCTGCTGCTCTTGCTGCTGCTGCTGCTGCTGCTGCTGCTGCTGCTGCTGCATATTGGCAGCAGGAGCGACGTTCTCCGTTGCAGCTGCGGGCATCCC
>NW_013573023.1:20003-20451 GCF_000499745.2 Eimeria mitis | reverse complement strand
AGCAGCAGCAGCAGCAACAGCAGCAGCAGCAGCAACAGCAGCAGCAGCAGCAGCAACAGCAGCAGCAGCAAGACTCGCAGCGCACTGTTTAACTTTTGATTGACATTGGGGTTTGCTTTCTGAAGCAACTACTAAACCCTAAACCCTAAACCCTAAACCCTAAACCCTAAACCCTAGTATTTGTGTTTATGTGTATATAATACATCGTTCTGCAGCTCTTTTTCGGGGGTTTTAAACAAAACATAAGGGTTTAGGGTTTAGGGTTTAGGGTTTAGGGTTTACAGCTTTTGCTGCTTGCAGCTGCTGCAGCAGCAACGAGCAGCTTCTAACAAAATAATTTCTTGATGCTGTTACTGCGTCGAGCTTCTGTGCTAGGTCTCGAGCCTGCGGTGTACATACACCCCACAAACCCTAAACCCTAAACCCTAAACCCTAAACCCTAGAGTCT
>NW_013573023.1:19410-19903 GCF_000499745.2 Eimeria mitis | reverse complement strand
TAGGTCTCGAGCCTGCGGTGTACATACACCCCACAAACCCTAAACCCTAAACCCTAAACCCTAAACCCTAAACCCTAGAGTCTAAACCCTAGAGTCTAGGGTTTAGAGTCTAGGTGGAGGAAAGGCTAGAGAATACAATAAATACCCATTTTAGGGTTTAGGGTTTACATACTACGAGGGTTTTTGCCGCAACGAAAGGTATAGGGCTGCGTGAGGGTTTAGGGTTTAAGTAGGGTTTAGGGTTTTATTAGGGTTTAGGGTTTTATTAGGGTTTAGGGTTTTACTAAGCTTAGATTACAGCTCAGGTTATAATTAGGGTTTAGGGTTTGCTTCGGCGATAAGGGTTTGGGGTTTGCTGAGGGTTTAGGGTTTAATTAGGGTTTAGGGTTTAACTGGGGTTTATGTTATAACTAGGGTTTAGGGTTTAGGGTTTAGGGTTTAGGGTTTGACCTGAAATGTTTTAAGCTGCAGCTCTGCCTTCAGCTGCGCCACC
>NW_013573023.1:19010-19310 GCF_000499745.2 Eimeria mitis | reverse complement strand
GTTTATGTGTATATAATACATCGATCTGCAGCTCTTTTTCGGGGGTTTTAAACAAAACATAAGGGTTTAGAGTCTAGGTGGAGGAAAGGCTAGAGAATACAATAAAGACCCATATTAGGGTTTAGGGTTTACACACTACGAGGGTTTTTGCCGCAACAAAAGGTATAGGGCTGCGTGAGGGTTTAGGGTTTAATTAGGGTTTAGGGTTTCATTAGGGTTTAGGGTTTTATTAGGGTTTAGGGTTTTACTAGGCATAGATTACAGCTCAGGTTATAATTAGGGTTTAGGGTTTGTTTCGGG
>NW_013573023.1:18776-18910 GCF_000499745.2 Eimeria mitis | reverse complement strand
GGCGACTCGCAGAGTTCTCTTTTGTATTTTGCTGCTGCTGCTTCTGCTGCTGCAGCACGAGCAGCAGCAGCAGCAGCAACTGCCGATGCTTGCTGCAGCTGCTGCTGCAGCAGCCTGTGCAAACACAACCCCCA
>NW_013573023.1:16724-17070 GCF_000499745.2 Eimeria mitis | reverse complement strand
TAGGGTTTAGGGTTTTAGGGTTTAGGGTTTTAGGGTTTAGGGTTTTAGGGTTTAGGGTTTAGGGTTTAGGCGAACCCGCAGCTGCCGCTCTGACTCGAGTTGGTGTTTAACCCTCCACAGCTCCATCTGTGTCTCGCCGTCTGCAGCAAACCCTAAACCCTAAACCCTAAACCCTAAACCCTAAACCCTAGACCCTAAACCCTAAACTCTGGGTCCTGAAGAACGTCGTTCGGTGAGAACAAGATAAGGGTTTAGGGGTTTGAGAGCATAAGGGTTTAGGGTTTATAAGGCATTAGGGTTTAGGGTTTAGGGTTTAGGGTTAATCCAGATCAAGGGTTTAGGGTTT
>NW_013573023.1:16305-16624 GCF_000499745.2 Eimeria mitis | reverse complement strand
CAGCAGCAGCAACAACAACAGCAGCAGCAACAGCAGCAGCAGCAGCGACAGCAGCAGCAGTAGCAACAACGGCAGCAACAGCAGCAGCAGCAACAGCAGCAGCAGCAGCAGCAGCAACTTGCCTGAGCTCTCTGCTGCTCTCCTCTCGCAAACTCCTCTTCCAGCTGCTGCCGCATTGTCGTCTCCGCCCTCTATCAACACAAACCCTAAACCCTAAACCCTAAACCCTAAACCCTAGACCCTAAACTCTAGACCCTAAGCTGTCTAAGCAGTTAGTGTTCCCTCATTCTTTCTTTCAAATCAGGGTTTAGGGTTTAGA
>NW_013573023.1:15889-16189 GCF_000499745.2 Eimeria mitis | reverse complement strand
CTCCATCTGTGTCTCGCCGTCTGCAGCAAACCCTAAACCCTAAACCCTAAACCCTAAACCCTAAACCCTAAACCCTAAACCCTCAACTCTAGGTCCTCAAGAACGTCGTTCGGTGAGAACAAGATAAGGGTTTAGGGGTTTGAGAGCATAAGGGTTTAGGGTTTATAAGGCATTAGGGTTTAGGGTTTAGGGTTTGGGGTTAATCCAGATCAAGGGTTTAGGGTTTAGGGTTTAGGGTTTACAAGACTCCGCACCGAGCCCCGAAGGCAATGAACACGTGTTAGATGCTGTTGCTGCTGT
>NW_013573023.1:15141-15254 GCF_000499745.2 Eimeria mitis | reverse complement strand
ACAGCTGCAGATGAACCTCACCTGTACACCGCACAAACCCTAAACCCTAAACCCTAAACCCTAAACCCTAAACCCTAAACCCTAGTATCTCAGCAGTTAATAACTAAAGGGAC
>NW_013573023.1:14811-15041 GCF_000499745.2 Eimeria mitis | reverse complement strand
GCAGCATCCGTCAGCAGCGGCTGCTGCAGCAGCGGGGAGAGGTCAACGCGAGCTTCTCCTAGGCAGCAACATGCTGCTGCTGCCACCTCGCTGCTGCTGCTGCTGCTGCTGCTGCTGCTGCTGCTGCTGCTGCACACCTGCAGCAGCAAAGGTGCTGCAGCAAGAGACTGCTGCAGCTGCTCGGCTGTCGCCCTCATCGTGTACTCGCACAGCCCGTCCGGCAGCTCCAC
>NW_013573023.1:14306-14711 GCF_000499745.2 Eimeria mitis | reverse complement strand
TGCTGCTGCTGCTGCTGCTGCTGCTGCTGCTGCTGCGGCTGCTGCAGCGGCAGCAGCAAACCCAGCATTTGGTAGCTGTGGGGCGCAGCAGCATCCGTCAGCAGCGGCTGCTGCAGCAGCGGGGAGAGGTCAACGCGAGCTTCTCCTAGGCAGCAACCTGCTGCTGCTGCTACCTCGCTGCTGCTGCTGCTGCTGCTGCTGCTGCTGCTGCTGCACACCTGCAGCAGCAAAGGTGCTGCAGCGAGAGACTGCTGCAGCTGCTCAGCTGTCGCCCTCATCGTGTACTCGCACAGCCCGTCTGGCAGCTCCACCTGCAGCAGCAGCAGCAGCAACAGCAGCAGCAGCAACAGCAACAGCAGCAGCAGCAGCAACAGCAGCAGCAGCAGCAGCATACATACATAGAAA
>NW_013573023.1:13507-14206 GCF_000499745.2 Eimeria mitis | reverse complement strand
GCAGCAGCAGCAGCAGCAACAGCAGCAGCAGCAACAGCAGCAGCAGCAGCAACAGCAGCAGCAGCAGCAGTATGCATGCATAAAAGGAGACAGCTTCAAATAGCGCAGCACCTGCAGCAGCCACAGCCCTAACACTTAAGCAGCAGCAGCAGCAGCAGCAGCAGCAGCAACAAGAACAGCAGCAGCAGCAGCAGCAGCACCAAGAGCAACGACACGACCAGCAACCCATCAACAGACCCAGCAGCAGCAGCAGCAGCAGCAGCAGCAACAGCAGCAGCAGCAGCAGCAGCAGCAGCAGCAGAACGAACCGCGTTCCCAGAGCAGCAGTTGACGGGGGGAGAAGAAGTAAATACATGCTTGCTGCCGAAGGGAGAGTAGTTGTAGTGTATGTACACCTGCTGCAGCAGCTGCTGCAGCAGCGCAGCAGCAGCAGCATCCATAACCTCAGCAGCACGCAGCTTTACAGACACACAATCTATGTATAAACGCCAATACTGCTGCTGCTGTTGCTGCTGCTGCTGCTGCTGCTGTTGCTGCTGCTGTTGCTGCTGCTCCTGCAGCGGCAGCATCGCTAACTGCTGTTCGTTCCGGCTGCTGCTGCTGCTGCTGCTGCTGTTGCTGCTGCTGCTGCTGTGTGCATGCGCAATATGCACGCCAGCCTCTACAGCCACAAACACAACACCCATGTCCCCAGCAAAT
>NW_013573023.1:13218-13407 GCF_000499745.2 Eimeria mitis | reverse complement strand
CAAATAGCGCAGCACCTGCAGCAGCCACAGCCCTAACACTTAAGCAGCAGCAGCAGCAGCAGCAGCAGCAAGAACAGCAGCAGCAGCAGCAGCAGCAACACGAGCAAGAGCAAGACCAGCAACCCATCAACAGACCCAGCAGCAGCAGCAGCAGCAGCAGCAGCAGCAGCAGGAGAACGAACTGCGTTT
>NW_013573023.1:12885-13118 GCF_000499745.2 Eimeria mitis | reverse complement strand
TATACCGTGTATAGAGTAGGCTGTGTTTATACATTCTAGCTGAGCCACCAAAACCTCCCGCTGCTCTCCTGGCTGCGCATACACTGCAGCAGATATGACTTGCTGCTGCTGCTGCTGCTGCTGCTGCTGCTGCTGCTGCTGTTGCTGCTGCTGCTGCTGCTGGTCTGCCTCGGTCTGCTGCTGCACTGCAGCTACCAAGGGAGACAAATCTATCGGCAGCGCTACCCCGTGCC
>NW_013573023.1:11446-11671 GCF_000499745.2 Eimeria mitis | reverse complement strand
TGCTGCTGCTGCTGCTGCTGCTGCTGCTGCTGCTGCTGGAAATGCTGCGTCAGCTTGAGGTGTATAGACAGCCGAGGGCCCCCATCAGCAGGGTTTAGATCAGCAGCATAAGAGATGCTGCTTGCTGCTGCTGCTAGCCTCCCCGGGAGACTTTGCTGCTGCTGCTGCTGCTGCTGCTGCTGCTGCTGCTGCAGTTGCTGCAGCTGCTGCAGCTGCCGCAGTTGG
>NW_013573023.1:9090-9403 GCF_000499745.2 Eimeria mitis | reverse complement strand
AGTCGGCTGCTGCTGCTGCTGCTGCTGCTGCACCGCCGCTGCAGCACTGCTGCAGGCGCTCCTCCCTCTCACCACTGCAGCAGCGATCTAAGGCAGCAGCAGCAAGACAAGCAGCTGCAGCAGCAGCAGCAGCAGCAGCAGCAGCAGCAGCAGCAGAGACATCAGCAGCAGGTGTACGTACACCCTGTCCCTTTTTCCTTGCACAGGGCGCCTCCCTCATCAACAGCAGCAGCAGCAGCAACAGCAGCAGCAGCAGCAGATGCAGCAGCAGCGCCTGCGGCAGCCGCAACACCAGCAGCAGCAGCAGCAACAG
>NW_013573023.1:7708-7884 GCF_000499745.2 Eimeria mitis | reverse complement strand
ACCCTAAACCCTAGATGAAACCGCCGAAGGGTTCGTGCTGCTGCAGCCAGCCATTTCTTACCTCTGTCTGCGAATGCTGCTGCTGCTGCTGCTGCTGCTGCTGCTGTTACTCTTGCTGCTTCTACTCCCGCTGCTGCTGCTGATACACCTGCTGCTGCTGCTGCTGCTGCTATTCC
>NW_013573023.1:7226-7608 GCF_000499745.2 Eimeria mitis | reverse complement strand
CTGCTTCTACTCCCGCTGCTGCTGCTGATACACCTGCTGCTGCTGCTGCTGCTGCTATTCCTGCTGCTGCTGCTGCTGCTATTCCTGCTGCTGTTGCTGCTGCTGCTGCTGCTCAGACTGAAGAGGAGCCACTTGAGGGTGCGCTGCATCGGGGAGCAGCAAATGCAGCAAATCCGTGCTGCTTATACCCCGACCAGCAGCAGCAGCAGCAGCAGCAGCAGCAGCAGCTGCAGCAGCAGCAGCAGCAGCAGGGTTAGCGTGGGTTCAACAGACGCCTTGTCATTTGCTGCTGCAGACCCCCGACGTTTTGCTGCTAGGAGAGAGTTGCTGCTGCAGGCAGCAGCAGCACCTGCTGCTGCTGCTGCTGCAGCAGCAGCAGCAG
>NW_013573023.1:7076-7165 GCF_000499745.2 Eimeria mitis | reverse complement strand
AGCTGCTGCTGCAGCGCCTGAAGACAATCCCCAGACAGCGGAAACGCACTTACTTAGGAGATGTCTTTCTATGCCCCCGTAAACCCTAA
>NW_013573023.1:6736-6976 GCF_000499745.2 Eimeria mitis | reverse complement strand
TGCTGCTGCAGACCCCCGACGTTTTGCTGCTAGGAGAGAGTTGCTGCTGCAGGCAGCAGCAGCATCTGCTGCTGCTGCTGCTGCAGCAGCAGCAGCAACTACCAACACTAGCGCAACAGCAGCAGCAGCAGCTGCTGCAGCAGCAGCAGCAGACTCGCAGCAGCTGCTGCTGCAGCGCCTGAAGACAATCCCCAGACAGCGGAAACGCACTTACTTAGGAGATGTCTTTCTGTGCCCCCG
>NW_013573023.1:6452-6693 GCF_000499745.2 Eimeria mitis | reverse complement strand
GACGTTTTGCTGCTAGGAGAGAGTTGCTGCTGCAGGCAGCAGCAGCACCTGCTGCTGCTGCTGCTGCAGCTGTAGTGTACAGACAGCAGCAAGAAGACAGAAGACAGGTGGAGGCTGCTGCAGCCAAAGACAAACCACCAGACCCTCTTCCTCAGATGTTCGTCTCCTGCTGCTGCTGCTGCTGCTGTTGCTGCTGCTGCTGCTGCTGTTCCTGCTGTTGCTGCTGCTGCTGCTGCTGTTC
>NW_013573023.1:5737-6200 GCF_000499745.2 Eimeria mitis | reverse complement strand
TGCTGCTGCTGCTGCTGCTGTTGCTGCTGCTGCTGCTGCTGCTGTTGTTGCTGCTGCTGCTGTTGTTGTTTCTGTTGTCGCTGCTGCTCGCGTTGATGCTGCTGCTGCTGTTGCTGCTGCTGTTGCTGCTGGTGTTGCTGCTATTGCTGCAGTTGCTGTTGCTGCTGTTGCCGTTGGTACTGTCGCTGCTGCTGCTGCTGTTGCTGCTGCTGATGGCTGTGGGCTGAATCCACTGCTGCTGCTGCTGCTGCTGCTGCTGCAGGGGCGTGCTGCGGCGTCTGCTGCAGTCCTGGTGTACAGAGGAGAGGCTGCAGCTACTGCTCGTACACTCCGTGCTGCATCTCATCGGGTAAACCCTAAACCCTAAACCCTAAACCCTAAACCCTCAACTAAGCTGCTACTTTCATCGTCATTAGGGTTTGCAGCTCGTTGGGGAGTGCGCTGGGGCTTGCTGTTTAGGGTC